>NC_057944.1:22264516-22564516 GCF_018555375.3 Anguilla rostrata
TTAGCTAGCCAAGCATATAAATTAAGGTATGATGTCCACTGTAAGTTGTTTCTGTTAAATTAATGTACTGTTTTGTCAGTTTGGGTAAACAAAAGGGGGAAATATTTAAAGAGGTGTGTCTTAATTTTCCATGAAATCCAAGATAATAATTCAAGCACCATTGCACGCAATCCACACTCTGTTACCATTGTAATTCACGAATCAACATGTTGAAAGCCTTTACCCGCTCTGATTTTATTATTTGATTGAGTCACTGACCTATCCCAGTTTTGCTCTCTGACTCATTATACAACCCCCCGTTCTGATGGGGATTCATAGGCAACCAAGAACAAAAAAACAAAAACAACGGTAACCCGTATATATAAATGTGACTTGACTGCTCTTAATGATCCGAAAGGACTGCAAGACCAGCAAGCCAACAGTATGCTACATCTTTTACATGGATTCTTACAATCATATTTCGTTCTTTTTTAGATTGCTTAAATTATGTATAATTACAGAATTTTTTATTGTTCAATGAAACTGTAACTTCATGAATCTCACAGAAGAGCATCAAGAGGCATCCTGTGTCCATTCAAATGTTTCCTGTTTGGGAACTTCAGGTGATGTGCTGCTGTATATGGCTGCAGCAGTAGTTGTGACAGTGACAGTGTGTGGAAACCTGCTTGTGATCATCTCCATCTGTCACTTCAAGCAACTTCAGACACCAACTAATTTTGTACTGCTCTCTCTGGCCATGGCAGACTTTCTTGTTGGGGTAATTGTGATGCCCCTCTACTTTACTGTGTTGATCAATTCACAGAGGTGCTTTGATATATTGTATTGCACAATGTTTCATTTAGCAGGATTTTACCTTACTTGTTTATCAATTTATAATGTAACTTTAATTGCAGTGGACCGATACCTGGCTCTCTCCAACCCTTTTCACTACTCCATGAAAGTGACAGTGAATGTAACTTTGAGGATAATAGCCATACTGTGGTTGTATTCGTTAATTTACAATGTGGTGCTTCTTTATTATAATGGAAATATTACTGACATGAAAGCAAACATCACATGTGGTGAGTGTTTTGTTAAGGTTAATACAGTATGGGCTATTGTTGACTTAATAATTGTATTTGTTTTACCATGCTCAATTATTATATTCATATACCTGAACATTTTTGCTATTGCTAAAAAGCATGCAAATAAAATAAGGAGTGTCAGAAAGTGCCCAAAAGTAAATAACAGTAATATGGCATCTGAAAGGAAAGCAGCAAAAACCCTTGGAGTTTTAGTGGCAGTGTTCCTTCTGTGCTTAGTACCCTACTATGTAAGTGCCTTCATTGAGGTCTATTTCAGGAATAGATCTGTGCACGTTGCAGTTTCAGTTACATTGACTCTAATATATTTAAATTCTTCTATTAATCCTATTATTTATGCTCTGTTCTATCCATGGTTTCAGAGGTCTTTTAAGATCATAATAACACTCAAGATATGTAGAACAGAATCTTCGGTCTTGCATGTGCTAGCACAGGAAACATAAGCAATTCTTATGTAGTGTGAATGTGATGTAATAAAGCCTTTTCATTTTTTTTCATCCTTGTATTTCATTAATGGGTAGAATTATTTTATTTATTTATTTTCTATTACTTGTACTAGTAATATCACCGTTATTCTGATGTAATTTCTAATATTTTGTATTTTTATTGTCATGTGTTGTGCACAACATTTCAGTACCCTTTTATGTAAGTGCCTTCCTTGATGTCTATTTCAGGAACAGATCTATGCACCTTGCACTTTCAATTACAGTGATTTTACTATATTTAAATTCGTCTATCAATCCTATTATTTATGCCCTGTTCTATCCATGGTTTCAGAGGTCTGTTAAACTTATAATAACACTTAAGATATGTGGCAGAGACTCTTCAGTCTTGCATGTACTGGCACAGGAAACATAAGGATTTATTATTTAGTGTGAATGTGATGTAATAAAGCTTTTTCTTTTTTCATCCTTATTTTTCATTAATGGGTCACAATATGTATGATATTGTCCTAATTATTATATTTTTAAAAAATTTAATATTATTATTATTGTTATTATTATCACTTAGTAATGTCACCATTTTTTTCTGTTGTAATTTTTAATGTTATATTTTTATTGTCATGTGTTGTGCACAATAAATGGTCTATTTCAGAAGTACCAAAACCAGGTCTCCAGTTTTTATGGTGATGTCAGGTCACCATGAGCCAATTATTTTTTCCATTATTGTCATTTTCATTATATCTCTTCCTGAATATTTTTCATATAGACATGTAATATTTAGAAAAATGTTCAGTGGACTGATTGTTTTCTTTTAACATAAACATATGCATGAATATTTATTAATTTATAATTCGGTTATTTTTATTTTGGTCAGGACCACTGTCATCAAAGTTAGAATCTTTATTGACAATCTTAAAATGGCAATACATTTATGTTTGACGGTATGGCTCTATTCTGGAAGCCCTCCCAGCCACTATGCATGGATAAAGCAAGTGCGGACCCCCCTAGAGGGGTACACACAGCTTAGTTTGTAACATTGTTTTAAATTGATGTCGGGGTTGGAGTGTTGTAAAGAGAAAATAAAAGATGTGTGATTCTTCTTGGTGAGAAGTGGGAGAAGGACGGAGAAGGTTGGTGAGACGTAACGGCGAGCGAATGCGCAGCAAAATGTCTACAATTCAGAGGACAGACTGCTTGTACCCTGGAGAGAACCTACTAGGGGATTAACTCAGGCATTTCTCAAAGGATTGACTCCAGTGCTGGAATCTCCCAAGTTCTTCCTCGCCAGTTCTCTGCAGAACTGTGTGGGCAGTCGTAAGTATGATGACCACAGGTGCTTCAACGCCATGGAGAAGCGCCAACAGGTTTCCTTTTATGGCCATTTCTGAACATTTTCTTGTTTCGTGAATGTATTTAGATGTATATGGATTAGGGAAGTATTTTGTTCATTGGTAAGGAAGGCTACGTGAAGTAAAACTATTTATTTTAAAACTTACGTACAGGTTATCTGATTTGTGGGTTTTGTGATTTATATGGGGGCTCATTTGTTTTGTTTCAATATCACCAGAGTTAAATACATGGGTGAGTTCAATATCTACATCGCTGGCCCAGGCCTCTAGAGATATGAGTCGTAACCAGAGTGAAGTTTGGATGTAGCTGTCTCGTTTGGATCCGGGGAAGAATTAAATTTAAATACTAGCTAAAGATTTGTTCTTTAACTCTGCTGGTACAGAGTCCCGCGAGGCAGGTGTTACAATTATAATTCAGGATGGGTATTTGTCGCAGAAAATATTGGTTGAAATCACAGAGCAGTCACAGCACAGTTGTTGTAAACAGGGGCATAAGCAGGGTCAAAATTTTTGTGAGGTCCATATTGTTAATATGTGACATAGTCTACAGTGAAAAAAAGAAAACACTGCAGAACATGTGCACTACACCAATTTTTAATGTACTAACTGTTCTTTCATCTGTTTTTCATCACTCCTTTTTTCATCTTTCATAAATGTCTTTTCACCTCTTCAAACTACTTTCACTCCTTCAGTTTGAAATCTTGTTGCATAAGCACTGAGCCAGCCTTGGCCTCCATTAAGTGGGCTACACGCTTGGATAAAAAATGCTTTTTTTGCTGTTGACTTCATACAAGATTTCACATGCCAGTAATAAATGTATAGAACCTGAAGATTGGCTGTCCCCTGTTTCCATTGTCACTCAATCTGCCAGGCACAAGACTTGTCTGTACCGGCCTTCCAATTGGCCCTTTTCCACTGCCATGCTGTACCATACTGTACTGTGCCGTGAAACCATGCTCACGGGATCTAGATGTGTTTCCATCGCCCGCAGAAGTGTACCATGAGTAGTGCTCTAAACTACATTTTGCCTCTCCTCCAGAGAGTTAACAAATAAAATTATGAATGGCAGTTTGGCTAATACAAGAATGAACACTGTCTACATAAATTTTTTTGTAGCTAGCTAATGTTAACACATTTGACTCATTGGTTCGGTGTATAAGATATGTCACTATAACACAGGTGTAGAATTGCAGGTATTTTATTTCCTGAAAGCTTATTGTTATAACTTATGTAAAACTTGTGTTTTGGCACGCAGTTCGATGTTACTGGATGTTATTCGGAAAACCCTCCTGATTTTCAGACCTGCATTTCACGGTCCCTCCATGCTCCGTGTATGGAACATTGCCAAGCCTGCCTTCTCAATTTCACCCTCATGCATGAAAATAGTGACAACATATTTTGTGAAGTAATTTATACTCAAGAGAGAATTTCTCCAAATAACATTTCTTAAGTGAATGTTACACAATGTAAAATGAGCATTTTCTTTTATTTCTATTACTTCCTCCCAAGTTTTCATTGTCATGGTTCTCAAAATTTGGTGGAAACAGAAGCTAGTACACATTCCGGGAAATGCCTAGGTTCCCGATAGTTCTGGGTACGGGTGTTGCAATGGAAAAGGGGCTAATTTTAGAATGAACTTCCCATGGTGGTCAGGACAGCAGAATTGTCTGTCTTCACATGCAAAATGAAACCTTACCTCTTTGGAGGGCATCTTGGTTCTACTCTCATTCCCTGGCTCAGATAATCATACCCTTTGTGGTAGTTCAGGTTCTGGTCATTTTTATGATTTGAGGTTTCTCTTTCAGGGGTATTTATGGATGTACTGTAATCTGGACGTTTTTGCTTAGCATAGTTAATTTACATTAGTGCTTCAGTGATGGTACGTATACACTCGTTGGTCTTGGAATGATGTATATAACAGGTCTGGGATTCAACAGCATGAACTTGTGTTAAGAGCTTCTGTTAAATTAATGTAATACTATGTTAATTTGGGTAAACAAGGAGGGATATATTTAACAGTATTTGTCATAATTTTCCAAAAAGCCCAAGAAAAGTCAATACATTGATGAACTCCAATCAACTTCTGCAATCAAGAAGTATAAGCCCTTTCCACTTGACACCCTCTCTATAATATTTGATGACATCACTGACCCAATTTTGCTCCCTGTCTCCTAACACAATCTCGTGTACAAATGTAATTTAATCTGATGGGAATTCATAGACAGTCACCCAAAGTAAAAAAATAAAAAAAATAAAAAAAAGCAATGGCAACCCCTTTATTTAAATGTGACTCGACTGCTCTTAATGAGACAAAAGGACTCTGCAAGACCATCAAGCCACAGTATGCTACATCTTTTTTGCGGATTCATACAACACAATTTCTTTCTTTTTAAGATTGCCAAAATTATGTATAATGACAGACTGTTTTATTTTTCAGTGAAACCGTAACTACTTCCTTCATGAATCTCACAGAAGAGCATCAAGAGGCAGCCTGTGTCCATTCCAACTTCTCCTGTTTGGGAACTTCACTAACAGGAGCTGATGTGCTGCTCTATGTGTCTGTAGCAGTAGTTGTGACACTGACAGTGTGTGGAAACCTGCTTGTGGTCATCTCCATCTGTCACTTCAAACAGCTTCAGACGCCAACTAATTTCCTACTGCTCTCTCTGGCCATGGCAGACTTTCTTGTTGGGTTAATTGTGATGCCCCTCTACTTTACTATGTTGATAGATTCACAGAGGTGCTTTGGTATATTGTATTGCACAATTTTTAATGTTGCATCGTATTACCTTACTGGTATATCAATTTATAATGTTGCTTTAATTGCAGTGGACCGATATCTGGCTCTCTCCAATCCTTTTCACTACTCTATGAAAGTGACAGTGAATGTAACTTTGAGGATAATAGCCATACTGTGGTTGTATTCGTTAATCTACAATATGTTGCTTCTTTATTTCAATGGAAATATTACTGACATGAAAGCAAACATCACATGTGGTGAGTGTATTGTTAAAGTTAATACAGTATGGCCTATTGTTGACTTCATAATTGTATTTGTTTTACCATGCTCAATTATTATATTCACATACCTGAAAATTTTTGTAATCGCTAAAAAGCATGCAAATAAAATAAGGAGTGTCAGAAAGTGCCCAAAAGTAAATAACAGTAATATGGCATCTGAAAGGAAAGCAGCAAAAACCCTTGGAGTTTTAGTGGCAGTGTTCCTTCTGTGCTTAGTACCCTACTATGTAAGTGCCTTCCTTAATGTATATTTCAGGAACAGATCAGTGAACTTTGCAGTTTCAATTTCATGGACTCTAATATATTTAAATTCTTCTATTAATCCTATTATTTATGCCCTGTTCTATCCATGGTTTCAGAGGTCTGTTAAACTCATAATAACACTTAAGATATGTGGCACAGACTCTTCAGTCTTGCATGTGCTGGCACAGGAAACATAAGGACTTATTATGTAGTGTGAATGTGATGTAATAAAGCCTTTTCATTTTTTTCATCCTTGTTTTTCGTTAATGGGTCACAATATGTATATTATCATTATTATTGTTATTATTATCACTTAGTAATGTCATGGTTTTTTCTGTTGTAATTTTTAATGTTATATTTTTATTGTCATGTGTTGTGCACAGTAAATGGTACATTTCAGAAGTAACAAGAACTGTTCTCCAGTTTTTATGGTAAAATGTGAGGTCACTATGAGCCAATCATTTTTCCCATTTTTGTCATTTTCATTATATCTCTTCCTGAGACTATTTCATATAGACATGTAATGTTTTAAAAAATGGACTGTCTGGATCGTTTTCTTTTAACATAATAAATGCATGAATGTTCATTAGTTTATCATTCAATTATCTTCATTTCAGACAAGACCACTGTTGTCAAAATTAGAATCTTTATCAACAATCTTAAAAGGCAATACAGTTATATGTGACAGTATGGCTCTATTCTGGAAGCTCTCGCAGCCACCACGCATGGATAAAGCAGGTGCACACCTGGTGGGTGGTGGAGGGGTTTTAGACTAGCAGACTGCAGTATTCAGCAGGAGGAAGCAGGTTTAGATATGCATGAGGCCAATGAGTTAGGGGAGGTCATTTAAATAGATCGCCCTGTTATGTGAATGGACTGTGATGGGTGAACATTGCTAAACAGCTGAGCCATCGTCAGATCCAGCTGGTGCTGGGCTTGACTCTTGTGGTCTGTCTGAACTAACACGTTTCTGGATGTATGCCATAACATTCATATTTTGACTACATCTGAATTTTCATTAGCATGTGTAGTTGTTTACTACAATTTGTCTGCATTATTACATTTTACATTACATTACAGGCATTTGGCAGACGCTCTTATTCAGAGCGACGTACAACAAAGTGTATAACCATAACCAGGAACAAGTATGACGAAACCCCTAGAGAGAAGTACCGGTCCAAGTGCAGGGAACAACCGCATAGTTCAACTTGGACCCTGAGGTTAAACTGATTAACACTAACAACGAGAACGGCAACAACGCAATCAATGGAAAAAATACAAGTAGTCGTTAAGACAGTTAATGCACCTAAGTCACCTACGAAACAGCTGCCTAGTTACAACCCTAAGTTTAGTCATTTACAGGGGGGAAGGGAGGGATGGGGAGAGGTGCAGCCTGAAGAGGTGAGTCTTCAGTCGTCGTTTGAAATGGGTCAGAGACTCAGCTGTTCTGACCTCCACAGGGAGGTCATTCCACCATCGTGGGGCCAGAACAGACAGGAGACGTGTTCTGGAAGTGCAGGTGTGAAGAGGGGGAGGTGCTAGGCGTCCTGAGGTAGCAGAACGGAGGGATCTGGCTGGCATGTAGGGTTTGAATATCTGGTGGAGGTATGCTGGGGCTGATCCCTTGACTGCCTGGTATGCTAGGATCAATGTTTTAAATTTGATGCGAGCTATAACAGGCAGCCAGTGGAGGGTAGTGAGCAGGGGAGTTACGTGGGAGTGTCTGGGGAGGTTGAAGATCAGACGAGCCGCAGCATTCTGAATGAGCTGCAGGGGTCTGGTGGCGGATGCCGGTAGTCCAGCCAGAAGAGAGTTGCAGTAGTCCAGGCGGGATAGAACCATTGCTTGGACCAGGAGCTGGGTTGAGTCGGTGGTGAGAAAGGGGCGGATTCTGCGGATGTTGTACAGGAAAAATCTGCATGCCCGGGTTACTGCTGCAATGTTGTTGGAGAGGGACAGCCTGTTGTCCATCACCACTCCGAGATTCTTGGCGCAGGGTGATGATGTCACTACGGTGTCCCCTAGGGAAATGGAAAAGTCGAGGAGGGGAGAGGATAGAGCAGGAATCAAGATTAGCTCCGTCTTTCCCGGGTTCAGCTTCAGGTGGTGATTGTCCATCCAGCTCTGAATGTCCCTCAGGCAAGCGGAGATGCGGACAGGGACCTGTGTGTCCGATGGGGAGAAGGAGAGAAAGAGTTGCGTGTCGTCGGCATAGGAGTGATAGGACAAGCCATGGGCAGATATTACAGGGCCAAGGGATCTGGTGTACAAGGAGAAGAGAAGGGGACCGAGGACTGAGCCCTGGGGAACTCCGGTGGTGAGGGGACGGGGTGGTGATACCTTACCCGCCCAGGCAACCTGGAAGGAACGGTCAGAGAGGTAAGACTCAATCCAGTCAAGGACTGTGCCGCGGATCCCTGTTGCTGCCAGGGAGGACAGGAGGATAGAGTGGTCCACAGTGTCAAATGCAGCAGAGAGGTCTAGAAGAATCAGGACAGAGGAGAGGGAGGCTGCTCGTGTGGCATGGAGTGACTCACTGACCGAGAGGAGTGCAGTCTCGGTCGAGTGGCCAGGCCTGAAGCCAGACTGGTGGGGATCAAGCAGGTTGTTCTCAGAGAAGAAAGCAGAGAGCTGGTTAGATGCAGCACGTTCAAGTGTTTTGGATAGGAAAGGGAGGAGATTATGTTTGCAGTTAAATAATTTAAATACTATTTCTTGATAATCATTATCGTTGAAGATTAAGATAAGACAAATTGTTCACTGGTGTAAGACATGCTCTTTACTTAATCTGATGGTCCCACGGTCAAGTCAAACCACAATAAACAGAGTCTGAACTAATGTGGAATAAAAACGTTCTCAGTCGCCCCATACACTTCATACCATTTCCAGCACTGCTAATATTTCCTCTTTCTTATTATTTCCATAAGCACTGACTATGTTCTTATGGATACAGCTGTAAGATACATATTGGCTTGCCTGGTTTTGAATCTCAGCATGGGCCTTTCTGTGTGGATTTAGATTGGCGACCTGTCAAGAGTGTTTTCCTGCCTCTCCTGCCTCTCGCTGCATGCTGGGATAGGCTCCAGCAGCCCCCATGACCCTGACCAGGGTAAGCAGGTATAGATAATGGATGGATGAATGGTAGGTCTTGAGCACAATTGCCTAATACACGATGCTAGTTCATCTAATGTATCTTAGATTGCCTAATTATACATGACGCTGGATCATTTACAGTAGCTTGGATTGTGTAATTATACACAATGCCAGATCATCTAGGTAAAGATTGCAATGTGATGGCCCTGCACAATGCTACTAGGTCAGACCTGTCAATATCTGAGAAAGTGTGGGACACATGATAATATTGGCAGCATTTTAGTTTATAATATGCTAAATTAACTAATCCATATAAACCCAATGCAATATTTTGCCAGATATGATGCTGCAACATACAGTATACACATCCCAGAGGCAACGCATTTGCCATGCTGCTGATACTGAGTTTAATTTAAAATGTAATGCACAAAACATGACTTTTCATAGAGTTTCCACTATTTGAGGTGGAAAAGGTTCCTCCATTGGGACAATGGTGAGAAACCCCAAAAGATTTGTCCAGGCTCTTGTTATATCAGTGTAGAGTCCTCTATGACAGAAATACAGGAATTACAACAGGGGAATCAGCATCTACAAATGAAAGTGCTCAAGGTACAGCTCCACTGCCATAAACCGATGGAACCTAAAAGTGCACGAGTCTGAGAAATGGACAGAGAAAACATGCAGATCATAACTGACATTTTTAGCAAAGTAGCACCAACGATTCTGGATAAACTGTTGTCAAGCTGCTGTCAGGATTTGTTAAGCACACCAACAACATCCTCTAGCCATCATTTACCACAGGTTTGAGTGCCATATCCAAAGTTCTCAAACTTTGGTGGAAACAGAAACTAGTACGCATTCCAGGAAATACCAAGGTTCTCGATAGTTCTGGGTACGGATGTTGCAATGGAAAAGAGGCTAATTTTAGAATGAACTTCCTTCCCATGATGGTCAGGACAGTAGAATTGTCTGTCTTCACATGCAAAATGAAACCTTACCTATTTGAAGTGCATCTTGGTTCTACTCTCATTCTCCTGCTCTGATAATCATACCCTTTGTGGTAGTTCAGGTTCTGGTCATTTTTATGATTTGAGGTTTCACTTTTAGGGGTTTTTATGGATGTACTGTAATCTGGATGTTTTTGCTTAGTATAGTTAATTTGCATTAGTGCTACAATGATGGTACATATATACTCGTTGGTCTTGGAATGATGTATATACTACGTCTGGGATTCAAAAGCATAAACTTGTGTTAAGAGCTTCTGTTAAATTAATGCAATACTTTGCTAATTTGGGTAAACAAGGAGGGATATATTTAACAGGATTTGTCATAATTTTCCATGAATCCCAAGAAAATTCTATACATTGATGAACTCCAGTCTGTTACCATTGTACTTCTGCAATCAAGAAGTATAAGCCATTTCCTCTTGAAATCCTCTCTATATTATTTGATGACATCACTGACCCAGTTTTGCTCCCTGTCTCCTAACACAATCCCGTGTCCCAATGTCATTTAATCTGATGGGAATTCATAGACAGTCACCCAAAGTAAAAAAAAGAAAAAAATCAACGGTAACCCCTTTATATAAATGTGACTCGACTGGTCTTAATGAGCCAAAAGGACTCTGCAAGACCAGCAAGCCACAGTATGCTACATCTTTTTTGCGGATTCATACAACAAAATTTATTTCTTTGTTAGATTGCATAAATTATGTATAATGACGGACCGTTTTATTGTTCAGTGAAACCATAACTACTTCCTTCATGAATCTCACAGAAGAGCATCAAGAGGCAGCCTGTGCCCATTCCAACTTCTCCTGTTTGGGAACTTCACTAACAGGAGCTGATGTGCTGCTCTATGTGTCTGTAGCAGTAGTTGTGACACTGACAGTGTGTGGAAACCTGCTTGTGATCATTTCCATCTGTCACTTCAAACAGCTGCAGACACCAACTAATTTCCTACTGCTCTCTCTGGCCATGGCAGACTTTCTTGTTGGGGTAATTGTGATGCCCCTCTACTTTACTATGTTGATAGATGCACAGAGGTGCTTTGATATATTGTATTGCACAATTTTTAATGTTGCATCATATTACCTTCCTTGTATATCAATTTATAATGTCGCTTTAATTGCAGTGGACCGATATCTGGCTCTCTCCAACCCTTTTCACTACTCCATGAAAATGACAGTGAATGTAACTTTGAGGATAATAGCCATACTGTGGTTGTATTCATTAATCTACAATATGTTGCTTCTTTATTTCAACGGAAATATTACTGACATGAAAGCAAACATCACATGTGGTGAGTGTATTGTTAACGTTAATACAGTATGGGCTATTGTTGACTTTATAAGTGTATTTGTTTTACCATGCTCAATTATTATATTCATATACCTGAACATTTTTGCTATTGCTAAAAAGCATGCAAATAAAATAAGGAGTGTCAGATTGTGCCCAAAAGTAAATAGCAGTAATACGGCATCTGAAAGGAAAGCAGCAAAAACCCTTGGAGTTCTAGTGGCAGTGTTCCTTCTTTGCTTAGTACCCTACTATGTAAGTGTTTTCCTTAATGTCTATATCAGGAACAGATCTGTGAACTTTGCAGTTTCAATTTCATGGACTCTAATATATTTACATTCTTCTATCAATCCTATTATTTATGCTCTGTTCTATCCATGGTTTCAGAGGTCTGTAAAGCTCATAATAACATTTAAGATATGTGGCACAGACTCTTCAGTCTTGCATGTGCTGTCACAGGAAACATAAGGACTTATTATGTAGTGTGAATGTGATGTAATAACACCTTTTCATTTTTTTTCATCCTTGTTTTTCATTAATGGGTTACAATATGTATATTATTATTATTATTATTATTATTATTATTATTATCACTTAGTAATGTCATCGTTTTTCTGTTTTAATTTTTAATGTTATATTTTTATTGTCATGTGTTGTGCACAATAAATGGTACATATCAGAAGTACAAAAAACAGGTCTCCAGTTTTTATGGTAAAATGTGTGGTCGCTATGAGCCAATCATTTCCCCAATTTTTGTCATTTTCATCATATCTCTTCCTGAGGCTAAAAATGGACTGTCTGGGTTGTTTTCTTTTAACATAAAAAATGCATGAATATTCATTAGTTTATCATTCAGTTATCTTCATTTCAGACAAGACCACTGTTGTCAAAGTTAGAATCTTTATCGACAATCTTAAAAGGCAATACAGTTATATTTGACAGTATGGCTCTATTCTGGAAGCCCTCTCAGCCACCACGCATGGATAAAGCGGGTGCATACCCCCCTAGAGTGGTACACACAGAACAGATCCAGCAGCTATGAGGACCATTATTACCCTTTAATTATACAGTATAGGTTGGTAGCGTGTGTTTAGATGTCGGAGGAAACCAGACAATATGGAGGAAACCCACACGGACATGGGGAGAGCATGCAAACTCCACACAAGGCCGGGTTTCAAACCCAGGACCTTCTTGCAGTGAGGTGACAGTGCTATGCACTGCACCACTGCGCCTCCCATACATGTTAGGATAGTCTAGTGAACACATGAGGGAGGAGCTGGTGGATGGTGGAGGGGTTTTAGACTAGCAGACTGCAGTATTCAGCAGGAGGAAGCAGGCTTAGATATGCATGAGGAAGTGCCAATGAGTAAGGGGAGGTCATTTAAATAGACCGCCCTGTTATGTGAATGGACTGTGATGGGTGAGCATTGCTAAACAGCTCAGCCATCGTCAGATCCAGCTGCTGCTGGGCTTGACTCTCGTGGTCTGTCTGAACTAACATGTTTCTGGATGTATGCCATAACATTTATACATAATGCATATTTTGACTACATCTGATTCTTCATTAGCATGTTTAGTTGTTGACTACAATTTGTCTGCATTATGTTGGCAGTTAAATAATTTGAATACTATTTCTTGGTAATCATTATCATTGAAGATTAAGTTAAGACAAATTGTTCACTGGTGTAAGACATGCTCTTTGTTTAATCTGATGGTCCCACAGTCAAGTCAAACCACAATAAACAGAGTCTCCATTAAAACGTTCTCCATCGCCCCATACTCTTCATACCATTTCCAGCACTGCTAATATTTCCTCTTTCTTAATATTTTCATAAGTACTGACTCTGTTATTATGGATACAGCTGTAAGATAAATACTGGCTTGCCTGGTTTTCAATCTCAGCACGGGCATTTCTGTGTGGAGTTAGATTGGCGACCTGTCAAGAGTGTATTTCTGCCTCTCCTTGTCATGGTTCTGTGTTTTCCTGTCTGTGTTTCCCTTGTTGGGCCGCCAGATGGCGGCACTTCTGTTTTGTGTCCTGCTCCCCCCTGTTAATTGTATTATTGTTGTCTCGTTATTCTATCATTGTTCCCACCTGTGTCTTGTTATCCCCTCCTTTTCCTGGGTTGATTGTTTTTTGAGTTCACCTGTGTCTTGTTACCCACTGTCTATTTAAGTTCTTTGTTCCCTTGACTCGGGTGCTGGTTCCTTGTGATTGTTCCCGACTTGTGTTTGTTTGACTTACATGTATCTGCCTGCCTGTGTTTTTGACCTGCTTGTGTGTGTGACTGTGTTTCCGCCTGTTAGTTCCTGCCCGGTTTCTGTCCTACCTGTGTTCTGCTCTGTGTGTGTTTTGAGTTTTGAGTTTTCTGTTTTGTGTTTTTTGGTAGTGCCCTGCGTGGCCTTTTGGTTTCCTGTTTTTTTTTGTCCCCTGTCATGTAAGTAAAGTCTTTGTTAATTTTCCCTTTTTGAGTTTGTGTTTTTTTTCCCTCTGCGTTTGGGTCCCCCCTACCCATTACGTCACAGAAGGAACCAGCCTGTGCTGGACCCAGCAGAGTTTTTTTTTTTTTTTTTTTTTTTTTTTGTGTGTTTTTTGTGTTTTTTGTTTATCATGCCGGGGTGGTGGGAGCTCGACCCAGTTTTCGCCCTTGAGCCTCCCAGTGCCCGGGGCGGGCAGTCACGGAGGCGCCGTGGTCGGGCTGCCTCCCGGTCGGCCAGACCTCCAGCTGCTTAGCCAGCGGATCCTGACCCTTTTGAAGGGTCTCGGTCATTTTTCCAGGGTCCGGCCCGCGGGGGTCCCGCCGGTCCCGTCCGGCTGCCCAGCCGGGTTCACTATGGCTGGGGTCCGTGTTCCTGTCTCCTGCCCAGTCGGGTTCCCTACAGCTGGGGTCCGTGTTCCAGTCCCCTGCCCAGCCCAGACTGCAGGGGGGTCCTTCACTCGTTGTTCCGCAGGGGCCACTGCCGCCTGCTCCACCCACTGTTCGTGCTTCGCCCGCGCCTCGAGCCCCGGAGAGGCCTTCAGAGCCGCCTCGAGCCCCGGAGAGGCCTCCAGAGCCGCCTCGAGCCCCCTAGTGTTCGTGCTCCCCCTAGCGTTCGTGCTCCCCCTAGCGTTCGTGCTCCCCCTAGCGTTCGTGCTCCCCCTAGCGTTCGTGCTCCCCCTAGCGTTCTCGCACCCCCCAGCGTCCGTTCTTCCCCTAGTGTTTTCGTGCCCCCTAGTGTGTCCAAGCCATCACTGCCCCTACCCAGTGCCCCGAGACCTCGCCCTATCCATGTTCCCCACCGTGTGTCTGCCTGTTCACCTGCCCCCTTGTCTATTTGTCTGCCCACCTGCCTGTCTGCCTGCTTGCCCGCGTGTGTGTCAGCCAGTACGTTGGCCTGTTTGTCTGCCCCCTAGGCCGTCGGCCCGTCGGCTAATCTGTTCGCCCGCCTGTCTGCCTGTATGTCGGTGTGTCAGTCTGCGTGTTTTTTGTCATGTCTGCCAGTTTGTCAGTCCGTGTGTCAGAGTTCACCCCTCTCCTTCCCTCTCTGTCTGTCCCTTAGTGTGTCTATAGGTCTTGCTGTGTGTCTCCCCGTCTGCTTGTCCCTTTGTCTGTCCTTGTAGGTCTCCCGGTGTCCCCGTCCGAGTCCTGTCCCCGTCCGAGTCCAGTCCCGAGTCCTGTCCCCGTCCGAGTCCAGTCCCGAGTCCTGTCCCCGTCCGAGTCCAGTCCCGAGTCCTGTCCCCATCCGAGTCCAGTCCCAAGTCCTGTTTCCCCCGTCCGAGTCCAGTCCCGAGTCCTGTTTCCCCCGTCTGAGTCCAGTCCCGAGTCCTGTTCCCCCGTCCGAGTCCAGTCCCGAGTCCTGTTCCCCCGTCCGAGTCCAGTCCCGAGTCCTGTCCCCGTCCGAGTCCAGTCCCCGTCCAAGTCCTGTCCCAAGTCCAGTCCCCGTCCAAGTCCTGTCCCGAGTCCTGTCCCGAGTCCTGTCCCCCGTCCGAGTCCTGTCCCGAGTCCTGTCCCCCTCGTCCGAGTCCTGTCCCGAGTCCTGTCCCCCCCGTCCGAGTCCTGTCCCGAGTCCTGTTCCCCCCGTCCGAGTCCTGTCCCGAGACCTGTTCCCCCGTCCGAGTCCTGTTCCCCCGTCCGAGTCCAGTCACGAGTCCTGTTCCCCCATCCGAGTCCAGTCCCGAGTCTTGTTCCGTTCTTGAGTCCTGTTCCAGTCCTGTGTCCAGTCCTGTTTCTGTCCTGAGTCCTGTCTCCAGCTCCCACCCTCTGTTCACTCTCTCCCCGGGTCGGCCTCCTGGGACGTCAGGAGCCGTCCCTTAGGGGGGGGCTCACTGTCATGGTTCTGTGTTTTCCTGTCTGTGTTTCCCTTGTTGGGCCGCCAGATGGCGGCACTTTTGTTTTGTGTCCTGCTCCCCCCTGTTAATTGTATAATTGTTGTCTCGTTATTCTATCATTGTTCCCACCTGTGTCTTGTTATCCCCTCCTTTTCTGGGTTGATTGTTTTTTAAGTTCACCTGTGTCTTGTTACCCCCTGTCTATTTAAGTTCTTTGTTCCCTTGACTCGGGTGCTGGTTCCTTGTGTTTGTTCCCGACTTGTGTTTGTTTGACTTACATGTATCTGCCTGCCTGTGTTTTTGACCTGCTTGTGTGTGTGACTGTGTTTCCGCCTGTTAGTTCCTGCCTGGTTTCTGTCCTACCTGTGTTCTGCTCTGTGTGTGTTTTGAATTTTGAGTTTTCTGTTTTGTGTTTTTTGGTAGTGCCCTGCGTGGCCTTTTGGTTTCCTGTTTTTTTTTTTTGTCCCCTGTCATGTAAGTAACATCTTTGTTAATTTTCCCTTTTTGAGTTTGTGTTTTTTTTCCCTCTGCATTTGGGTCCCCCCTACCCGTTACGAGACACTCCTGCCTATTGCTGCATGCTGGGATAGGCTCCAGCAGCCCCCATGACCGTGACCAGGGTAAGCAGACATAGAAAATGCATGTATAAATGGTAGGTCTTGGGCACAATTGCGTAATACACGATGCTAGCTCATCAAGTGTAGCTTAGATTGCCTAATTATACATGACGCTGGCTCATTTACAGTAACTTGGATTGTGTAATTATACACAATGCCAAATCATCTAGGTAAAGATTGCAATGTAATGGCCCCGCACAAGGCTACTAGGTCAGACCTGTCAATATCTGAGAAAAGGTGGGACACATGATAATATTGGCAGCATTTTAGTTCATAAAATATGCTAAATTAACTAATCCATATAACCCAATGCAATATTCTGCCAGATATGATGCTGCAACATACAGTATACACATACCAGAGGCAACGCATTTGCCATGCTGCTGATACTGAGTTTAATTTAAAATGTAATGCACAAAACATGACTTTTCATAGAGTTTCCACTATTTGAGGTGGAAAAGGTTCCTCCATTGGGACAATGGTGAGAAACCCCAAAAGATTTGTCCAGGCTCTTGTTTTATCAGTGTAGAGTCCTCTGTGACAGAAATACAGGAATTACAACAGGGGAATCAGCATCTACAATTGAAAGTGCTCAAGGTACAGCTCCACATCCATAAACTGATGGAACCTAAAAGTGCATGAGTCTGAGAAATGGACAGAGAAGACACAGATCATAACTGACATTTTCAGAAAAGTAGCACCAACAATTCTGGATAAACTGTCGTCAAGCTGCTGTCAGGATTTGTTAAGCACAGCAAAAACATCCTCATGCCATCATTTACCACAGGTTTGAGTGCCTTATCCAAAGTTCTCAAACTTTGGTGGAAACAGAAACTAGTACGCATTCCTGGAAATACCAAGGTTCTCAATAGTTCTGGGTACGGATGCAATGGAAAAGGGGCTAATTTTAGAATGAACTTCCTTCCCATGATGGTCAGGACAGTAGAATTGTCTGTCTTCACATGCCAAATGAAACCTTACTTCTTTGAAGTGCATCTTGGTTCTACTCTCATTCTCCTGCTCTGATAATCATACCCTTTGTGGTAGTTCAGGTTCTGGTCATTTTTATGATTTGAGGTTTCACTTTTAGGGGTTGTTATGGATGTACTGTAATCTGGATGTTTTTGCTTAGTATAGTTAATTTGCATTAGTGCTTCACTGATGGTACATATATACTCGTTGGTCTTGGAATGATGTATATACTAGGTCTGAGATTCAACAGCATGAACTTGTGTTAAGAGCTTCTGTTAAATTAATGTAATGCTATGTTATTTTGGGTAAACAAGGAGGGATATATTTAACAGGATTTGTCATAATTTTCCATGAAACCCAAGAAAATTCTATACATTGATGAACTCCAGTCTGTTACCATTGTACTTCTGCAATCAAAAAGTATGAGCCCTTTCCTCTTGAAATCCTCTCTATGTTATTTGATGACATCACTGACCCAGTTTTGCTCCCTGTCTCATAACTCAATCCCGTGTCCCAATGTCATTTAATCTGATGGGAATTCATAGACAGTCACCCAAAGTAAAAAAAAGAAAAAAAGCAATGGTAACCCCTTTATATAAATGTGACTTGACTGCTCTTAATGAGCCAAAAGGACTCTGCAAGACCAGCAAGCCACAGTATGCTACATCTTCCATGCAGATTCATACAACAAAATGTCTTTCTTTTTTAGATTGCCTAAATTATGTATAATTACAGACCGTTTTATTGTTTAGTGAAACCATAACTACTTCCTTTATGAATCTCACAGAAGAGCATCAAGAAGCAGCCTGTGTCCATTCCAACTTTTCCTGTTTGGGAACTCCACTAACAGCAGCTGATGTGCTG
Organism: Anguilla rostrata; assembly: GCF_018555375.3. Lineage (NCBI taxonomy): Eukaryota > Metazoa > Chordata > Actinopteri > Anguilliformes > Anguillidae > Anguilla > Anguilla rostrata. The sequence goes on from NC_057944.1 coordinate 22,282,807, forward strand.
CTCTATGTGTCTGTAGCAGTAGTTGTGACACTGACAGTGTGTGGAAACTTTCTTGTGATCATCTCCATCTGTCACTTCAAACAGCTTCAGACACCAACTAATTTCCTACTGCTCTCTCTTGCCATGTCAGACTTTCTTGTTGGGGCAATTGTGATGCCCCTCTACTTTACTATGTTGATAGATTCACAGAGGTGCTTTGGTATATTGTATTGCACGATTTGTAATGTTGCATCATATTACCTTCCTACATTATCAATTTATAATGTCGCTTTAATTGCAGTGGACCGATATCTGGCTATCTCCAATCCTTTTCACTACTCCATGAAAATGACAGTGAATGTAACTTTGAGGATAATAGCCATACTGTGGTTGTATTCATTTATCTACATTATGTTGCTTCTTTATTTCAATGAAAATTTTACTGACATGAAAGCAAACATCACATGTGGTGAGTGTATTGTTAACGTTAATACAGTATGGGCTTTTGTTGACTTTATAAGTGTATTTGTTTTACCATGCTCAATTATTATATTCATATACCTGAACATTTTTGTAATTGCTAAAAAGCATGCAAAAAAAATAAGGAATGTCAGAATGTGCCCAAAAGTGAATAACAGTTCTATGGAATCTGAAAGGAAAGCAGCAAAAACCCTTGGAGTTCTAGTGGCAGTGTTCCTTCTGTGCTTACTACCCTACTATGTAAGTGTTTTCTTTAATGTCTATATCAGGAACAGATCTGTGAACCTTGCAGTTTCAATTTCATGGATTCTAATATATTTAAATTCTTCCATCAATCCTATTATTTATGCTCTGTTCTATCCATGGTTTCAGAGGTCTGCAAAGCTCATAATAACACTTAAGATATGTGGCACAGACTCTTCAGTCTTGCATGTGCTGTCACAGGAAACATAAGGACTTCTTATGTAGTGTGAATGTGATATAATAACGCCTTTTCATTTTTTTCATCCTTGTTTTTCATTAACAGGTTACAATATGTATATTATTATTATTATTATTATTATTATTATTATTATTATTATCACTTAGTAATGTCACAGTTCTTCTGTTTTAATTTTTAATGTTATATTTTTATTGTCATGTGTTGTGCACAATAAATGGTACATGTCAGAAGTACAAAAAACAGGTCTCCAGTTTTTATGATAAAATGTGAGGTCACTATGAGGCAATCATTTTCCCAATTTTTGTCATTTTCATCATATCTCTTCCTGAGACTATTTCATATAGACATGTAATGTTTTTTTTAAAAAAATGGACTGTCTGGGTTGTTTTCTTTTAACATAAAAAATGTATGAATATTAATTCATTCATCATTCAATTATTTTCATTTCAGACAAGACCACTGTTGTCAAAGTTAGAATCTTTATCGACAATCTTAAAAGGCAATACAGTCATAATTGATGGTATGGCTCTATTCTGGAAGCCCTCCCAGCCACCACGCATGGATAAAGCAGGTGCATACCCCCCTAGAGGGGTACACACAGAACAGATCCAGCAGCTATGAGGATCATTATTACCCTTTAATTATACGGTATAGGGTGATAGCGTGTCTTTAGATGTCGGAGGAAACCAGAGAATATGGAGGAAACCCACACGGACATAGGGAGAACATGCAAACTCCACACAAGGTCGGGTTTCAAACCCAAGACCTTCTTGCAGTGAGGTGACAGACACCACTGTGCCTCCCATACATGTTAGGATAGTCTAGTGAACACATAAGGGAGGAGCTGGTGGGTAGTGGAGGGGTTTTAGACTAGCAGACTGCAGTATTCAGCAGGAGGAAGCAGGCTTAGATATGCATGAGGAAGTGCCAATGAGTAAGGGGAGGTCATTTAAATAGACCGCCCTGTTATGTGAATGGACTGTGATGGGTGAACATTGCTAAACAGCTCAGCCATCGTCAGATCCAGCTGGTGCTGGGCTTGACTCTTGTGGTCTGTCTGAACTAACGCGTTTCTGGATGTATGCCATAACATTCATACATAATGCATATTTTGACTACATCTGAATTTTCATTAGCATGTTTAGTTGTTGACTACAATTTGTCTGCATTAAGTTTGCAGTTAAATTATTTAAATACTATTTCTTGACAATCATTATCATTGAAGATTAAGTTAAGACAAATTGTTCAGTGGTGTAAGACATGCTCTTTGTTTAATCTGATGGTCCCACGGTCAAGTCAAACCACAATAAACAGAGTCTGAACTAATGTGGAATAAAAACGTTCTCCATCGCCTCATACACTTCATACCATTTCCAGAACTGCTAATATTTCCTCTTTCTTATTATTTCCATGAGCACTGACTATGTTCTTATGGATAGAGCTGTAAAATACAAATTGGCTTGCCTGGTTTTGAACCTCAGCATGGGACTTTCTGTGTGGATTTAGATTGGCGACCTGTCAAGAGTGTTTTCCTGCCTCTCCTGCCTGTTGCTGCATGCTGGGATAGGCTCCAGCAGCCCCCATGACCATGACCAGGGTAAGCAGGCATAGATAATGGATGGATGAATGGTAGGTCTTGGGCACAATTGCCTAATACACGATGCAAGCTCATCTAGTGTAGCCTAGATTGCCCAATTATACATGACGCCGGCTCATTTACAGTAACTTGGATTGTGTAATTATACACAATGCCAAATCATCTAGGTAAAGATTGTAATGTGATGGCACTGCACAATGCTACTAGGTCAGACCTGTCAATATCTGAGAAAGTGTGGGACACATGATAATATTGGCAGCATTTTAGTTTATAATATGCTAAATTAACTTATCCATATAAGCCCAATGCAATATTTTGCCAGATATGATGCTGCAACATACAGTATATACATCCCAGAGGCAACTCAATTGCCATGCTGCTGATACTGAGTTTAATTTAAAATGTAATGCACAAAACATGACTTTTCATAGAGTTTCCACTATTTGAGGTGGAAAAGGTTCCTCCATTGGGACAATGGTGAGAAACCCCAAAAGATTTATCCAGGCTCTTGTTTTATCAGTGTAGAGTCCTCTGTGACAGAAATACAGGAATTACAACAGGGGAATCAGCATCAACAATTGAAAGTGCTCAAGGTACAGCTCCACATCCATAAACTGATGGAACCTAAAAGTGCATGAGTCTGAGAAATGGACAGAGAAGACACACAGATCATAACTGACATTTTAGAAAAGTAGCACCAACAATTCTGGATAAACTGTCGTCAAGCTGCTGTCAGGATTTGTTAAGCACACCAACAACATCCTCTAGCCATCATTTACCACAGGTTTGAGTGCCATATCCAAAGTTCTCAAACTTTGGTGGAAACAGAAACTAGTACGCATTCCAGGAAATACCAAGGTTCTCGATAGTTCTGGGTACGGATGTTGCAATGGAAAAGAGGCTAATTTTAGAATGAACTTCCTTCCCATGATGGTCAGGACAGTAGAATTGTCTGTCTTCACATGCAAAATGAAACCTTACCTCTTTGAAGTGCATCTTGGTTCTACTCTCATTCTCCTGCACTGATAATCATACCCTTTGTGGTAGTTCAGGTTCTGGTCATTTTTATGATTTGATTTTTCACTTTTAGGGGTTGTTATGGATGTACTGTAATCTGGATGTTTTTGCTTAGTATAGTCAATTTGCATTATTGCTTCAATGATGGTACATATATACTTGTTGGTCTTGGAATGATGTATATACTAGGTCTGAGATTCAACAGCATGAACTTGTGTTAAGAGCTTCTGTTAAATTAATGTAATACTATGTCTTTTTGGGTAAACAAGGAGGGATATATTTAACAGGATTTGTCATAATTTTCCATGAAACCCAAGAAAATTCAAGACATTGATGAACTCCAATCAACTTCTGCAATCAAGAAGTATAAGCCCTTTCCTCTTGACATCCTCTCTATATTATTTGATGACATCACTGACCCAATTTTGCTCCCTGTCTCCTAACACAATCTCGTGTACAAATGTAATTTAATCTGATGGGAATTCATAGACAGTCACCCAAAGTAAAAAAAAGAAAAAAAGCAATGGTAACCCCTTTATATAAATGTGACTTGACTGCTCTTAATGAGCCAAAAGGACTCTGCAAGACCAGCAAGCCACAGTATGCTACATCTTTTATGCGGATTCATACAACAAAATTTCTTTTTTTTTAGACTACCTAAATTATGTATAATGACGGACCGTTTTATTGTTCAGTGAAACCATAACTACTTCCTTCATGAATCTCACAGAAGAGCATCAAGAGGCAGCCTGTGTCCATTCCAACTTTTCCTGTTTGGGAACTCCACTAACAGCAGCTGATGCGCTGCTCTATGTGTCTGTAGCAGTAGTTGTGACACTGACAGTGTGTGGAAACCTGCTTGTGATCATCTCCATCTGTCACTTCAAACAGCTGCAGACACCAACTAATTTCCTACTGCTCTCTCTGGCCATGGCAGACTTTCTTGTTGGGTTAATTGTGATGCCGCTCTACTTTACTATGTTGATAGATTCGCAGAAGTGCTTTGGTATATTGTATTGCACAATTTTTAATGTTGCATCGTATTTCCTTACTGGTATATCAATTTATAATGTCGCTTTAATTGCAGTGGACCGATATCTGGCTCTCTCCAACCCTTTTCACTACTCCATGAAAATGACAGTGAATGTAACTTTGAGAATAATAGCCATACTGTGGTTGTATTCATTAATCTACGGTATGTTACTTCTCTATTTCAATGGAAATTTTACTGACATGAAAGCAAACATCACATGTGGTGAGTGTATTGTTAACGTTAATACAGTATGGGCTTTTGTTGACTTTATAATTACATTTGTTTTACCATGCTCGATTATTATATTCATATACCTGAACATTTTTGCTATTGCTAAAAAGCATGCAAATAAAATAAGGAGTGTCAGAAAGTGCCCAAAAGTAAATAACAGTAATATGGCATCTGAAAGGAAAGCAGCAAAAACCCTTGGAGTTTTAGTGGCAGTGTTCCTTCTGTGCTTAGTACCCTACTATGTAAGTGCCTTCCTTAATGTCTATTTCAGGAACAGCTCTGTGAACTTTGCAATTTCAATTTCATGGACTCTAATATATTTAAATTCTTCCATCAATCCTATTATTTATGCTCTGTTCTATCCATGGTTTCAGAGGTCTGTTAAACTCATAATAACACTTAAGATATGTGGCACAGACTCTTCAGTCTTGCATGTGCTGGCACAGGAAACATAAGGACTTCTTATGTAGTGTGAATGTGCTGTAATAAAGCCATTTCATTTTTTTTCATCCTCGTTTTTCATTAATGGGTTACAATATGTATATTATTATTATTATTATTATTATTATTATTATTATTATTATTATTATTATTATTAAAATTATTAAAATGTGTGGTCGCTATGAGCCAATCATTTTCCCAATTTTTGTCATTTTCATCATATCTCTTCCTGAGACTATTTCATATAGACATGTAATGTTTTAAAAAATGGACTGTCTGGGTTGTTTTCTTTTAACATAATAAATGCATGAATATTCATTTGTTTATCATTCAATTATCTTAATTTCAGACAAGACCACTGTTGTCAAAGTTAGAATCTTTATCGCCAATCTTAAAAGGCAATACAGTTATATTTGATGGTATGGCTCTATTCTGGAAGCCCTCCCAGCCACCACGCATGGATAAAGCAGGTGCATACCCCCCTAGAGGGGTACACACAGAACAGATCCAGCAGCTATGAGGACCATTATTACCCTTTAATTATACGCTATAGGTTGATAGCGTGTCTTTAGATGTCGGAGGAAACCAGAGAATATGGCGGAAACCCACACGGACATGGGGAGAACATGCAAACTCCACACAAGGTTTGGTTTCAAACCCAGGACTGTCACGGTTTCTGTGCAGGTAGATAATTTTCCTGTGCCTGCACCGGCTCAGTGGTTAGCATTCCGATTAGCCACTCGGCTAATCGTTATTTTGGTGTGTGGGGACGATTAGTTCGAGCTCGCAGATTAGCCACTCGGCTAATCGTTATTTTTGGTTCCTGTGGGAGGATTGTTCCTGCTTGAACATTCCATGCATTCCTGCAGGGTTACCTCTGATCGGTTTCACCTGGGGGTTGCTCACACCTTCCGCTGATTACCAGCCACACCAGTAGGCAGTGGAACGGTGCTTGAGTGTAACGTGTTTTGCTCTAGCCAGTTCCCTGTCGTATTCCTGAGCAAGGTAAAAGGAATTTAAGAACAAAGAGATTTAAAAAAGAATTCTGACTTCAGTTTGTTTGTTTTTTGGAAAAAGGTATTAGGACGGTATAGGTCCAGATTCTGAGGCCGGCGGTTTTAAGGGGTTATTGTGTCACCGTTGGGGCACAAACCTTTCTGCCCTTTACTAACCAGTTTCCCCCCCTGGCCTCAGAACTTCTTCCGTTTTGTTTTTGAAAAGACATTTCTTTTTCTCAGCTTCGGTTCGAAGTTGTTTATTTTTCATTTCTCTTTTCCCTATTCCTTTATTTTCCTTATATACTCCTTCTTCCTCAGTTACCCGTTTAGGGGTTTATTATTCATTATTTGGGATACGTCCCCTAGGAGTATAGCACCCCCTTATTTCGTCTCTCACGAGACTCAGTGGTTACTGGAGTGCCCTTTGGTAACTTATAGATCCCCTGTTTGGTCGCGTCTGGTCTTCACCCTTCCCCGCCCTCACAGAACACTCAAGCCAAATGGAAGTACCAGCGACCATCGGCCTGGATCAGGCTGTTACGGCTCAACAAGCCATCCTGACGGCCCATACAGAGGGGCTACAAATGTTTCACAGTCAACAAGTGAACACCACTACACAACAGGCAGAGCTGTGCGAGCGTTTGGCCCTACAAGAGGAGGCGTCACGCCGCCAGGAAGCTACACTGACCGGCCTGCTAGAGATTATGGGTCGCCAGCAGGTGGCTTCTGAGGAGTTTAGGCGAGGTTTCGAGGAACACCGGGTCCGGGTAGAGGAGGAGCGACGTCTTGAACGCGAGGAGACAAGGCGTTTCCAAACTGAGTTTCTTCGGAGACTCGACGCTTGCGCTCCCAGTACTCAAGCACAATCCTTTCCTCCCCAGACATACACACCAGCACTCTCGAGTAATCAGGAACCTAAACTTCAGCTCCCTGTTCCGTTCGAAGGTGAATCCGGCAAATGCCGGGGGTTCATAACGCAATGTTTTATACAGTTTCGAGCTCACCCTTCACGATATGCTACGGACGAATCAAGGGTGGCATTTATTGTTAGTCTCCTTAAGGGCCAAGCCCTGGCCTGGGCTGACCCACTTTTTAGTTCAAACTCGCCCATAATGACAAGTTCAGACCGCCTCATTGAGGAGATGGAAAGGGTGTTTGACCACGATGTTACGGGCAGCGAGGCGGCCACTAGGTTAACCCATCTTCGGCAGGGAAGGAATAGTGTTGCAGAATTCTCTATAGCATTCCGATCGTTAGCCGGCGAATCAGGCTGGCCCGAACTACCGCTTATGACACTATTCACCAACGCCCTGTCAGATCCGGTCAGGGATGCACTGGCTGCGAGTGAGCCACCCGCTACTTTCGAGGCATTGGTTGCGAGAGCTATCCGCATTGATCACCGGGTTAGGGAACGAGAGAGAGAGAAGGATGAAAGGAGAGGTCGAACGACTCCTTACATCGCACCTCTCTTGGGTACGCCCATTTTCTCCACTCGTTCCCAAGACTCAGGAATCAGGTCAGAACCTATGCAGGTGGACAGTGTGGACGTTCGCAGGGATGCTGATTTTCGATCAAGAACCAAGAGATGCAACTATTGCAAACAGATAGGGCACCGCATAAAGAGTTGTCCAGTGCTAGCAGCAAAAGATCAGTCTCTCGCGGTGAAGCGTAAGCCACTGGCGAGACGTGAGTTATCAGTCTTTCGCACCTGTATCCCCGTTGAACTCTCCTGGAATAAACAGATCATTAACACTAACGCATTTTTAGATTCAGGCGCAGTGGATTGTTTTATGGACACAAAATGGGCAAAGAAACGCGGATTACCTGTGCGTCTATTGCCACAGCCTCGGGTGATTACTGCGCTTGATGGTCGTCCCTTAGGCACAGGCCTAGTGGAAAGAACCACCGCTTTTATTCAGATGCGCGTCCCTTTTGGTGAACATGTGGAGCATATCAGATTTTTTTTGGTGGAATCGCCTACCTTTCCCCTTGTGTTGGGGCATTCCTGGTTGGTTAGGCATAAACCTTACATCAACTGGGGCGGGACTGGGGAGGCCATCCTTCAGTGGGGTTTGGAATGCATGTCTCACTGTCAGCAGGAGACTACGCAGGCTCCTGGGGTTGGTTCTAGTTCACAGCCCAGTGTTGATTACTGTGATGAGGAGACCGTTACTCCCATCAGTCAGTTTGCGGCATCGCCCTCTTCAGGTAGGGAGGAGAGCCTAGTCTGGGATCCGTGTTTTGACTCTTTCTCTCCTTGCGATTACGCCACAGAGGAATTCTCGGGTGAGGGGGGTTCTTTTAAAAGCCATAGCGAACAAGATACGGAAGATGAAATGGAATATCCTTATTCCGCCAGTATGGAGGATCTGGTTACAGTGGGTACGGTCACTATTCCATTACCAGTCAATGTCCCCAATGATTATGTAGATCTTGCGCAGGTATTTAGTAAGCAAGAGGCCACTACTTTACCTCCGCACAGAACGTATGATTGCGCTATCGAATTGTTTCCTGGTTCGGTCCCACCAAGGGGTTCCTTATATTCTTTATCGATTCCCGAGAGCGAGGCTATGAGGGAATATATTCAAGAGTCCCTGGCCAATGGTTTTATTCGACCCTCCACTTCGCCGGCGGGGGCAGGGTTTTTTTTTGTTAAGAAAAAGGACGGGAGTCTGCGACCCTGTATAGATTACAGAGGTCTTAATAATATCACGGTCAAGAACCGCTACCCCTTACCCCTTATGAATTCGGCTTTTGAACGTCTCCAAGGGGCGACTATATTCACCAAACTTGACCTTCGGAATGCCTATAATTTAGTGCGAATACGAGAGGGGGACGAGTGGAAAACGGCATTTAACACGCATAACGGGCATTTTGAATATTTAGTTATGCCTTTCGGCCTCACGAACGCCCCGGCGGTATTTCAAGCCTTAGTCAATGACGTTCTTAGGGAGATGTTGGAGAGATTTGTGTTTGTCTATTTAGATGACATTTTAATCTTTTCCGACACTCCTGCTGAGCATGTCAGTCATGTCAGGCAGGTTTTGAAATGCCTTTTGGAGGCTAAACTGTTCGTGAAGGCAGAGAAATGCCTATTCCATGCCAAATCTGTCTCTTTTTTGGGGTTTATCATTTCTGAGGGTACTATTAAAATGGACCCTGATAAAATCTCTGCGGTTAAGAATTGGCCCCCACCCACATCGGTTAAACAGGTGCAGCGGTTTTTGGGATTCGCAAACTTTTACAGGCGTTTCATTCGCAATTTTAGTGCAGTAGCCGCACCGATCACTGTGCTGACCAAAAAGGAGGCCAGTGTTCATTTTTCTTGGACACCCAAAGCCGACGCGGCTTTCCGGGTTTTAAAGTCTATGTTCTGTTCTGAGCCCATTCTCATCACGCCTAACCCGGCACTTCCTTTCGTGGTGGAGGTGGATGCCTCTGAGCTTGGCGCAGGAGCCATTTTATCTCAACGGTCCCCTTTAGATAACAAGGTGCACCCGTGTGCATATTTCTCGCGATCCCTTTCCCCAGCGGAGAGGAATTATGACGTCGGGGATCGTGAACTTTTGGCAGTCAAGCTGGCTCTGGAGGAGTGGCGGCATTGGCTGGAGGGGGCGGAACATCCTTTCACGGTCTGGACAGATCATAAAAACCTAGAGTTTATTCAGAGCGCTAAGAGACGGAATTCACGGCAGGGTCGCTGGTCTCTGTTTTTTGCCCGATTTAATTTTATCCTTACTTATCGTCCGGGTTCAAAAAATATCAAACCTGATGCCCTGTCTAGAATCTATGACCAATCAGACGACAACCGCTCCCCAGAACCCATTGTTCCCTCCACTCTGATTGTAGCTCCTGCTATGTGGAGGATTGAGTCAGTGGTCCGGAAGGCTCAAAGGTCTGAGCCGGATCCGGGTGGAGGTCCGCCTAACTGTCTCTTTGTCCCTGCTAGGGTACGCGCCCAGGTGTTGCGTTGGGGACATTCCACGCATCTGACTTGTCATCCGGGTGTCCACAGATTCAAGGATTTTTATCCCGGCGATTTTGGTGGCCTGGCATGGAGAGGGATGTGCGGGAGTATGTTTCGGCCTGCTCGGTTTGCGCTCGGAACAAGGGTTCTCGCATTCCACCGTCGGGTCTTTTACGTCCATTGCCCGTTCCTAGTCGCCCTTGGAGTCACGTAGCGCTGGACTTTATCACTGGGCTGCCACCCTCTGATGGCAACACTGCCATCTTAGTCGTTGTGGATAGATTCTCGAAAGCGGCTCATTTTATAGCATTGCCTAAACTTCCGTCGGCTTTGGAGACCGCCCGGTTAGTTATTAACCACGTCTTCCGATTACACGGGTTACCTCAAGACGTAGTATCGGATCGTGGCCCGCAGTTTACCGCGCGTTTTTGGCGAGCATTCTGTTCACTTCTGGGGGCGTCGGTCAGTCTCTCATCAGGGTTTCACCCGGAGACCAATGGACAGACGGAACGCACAAATCAGACGTTGGAAAACACTCTCCGCTGTCTGGTCTCTTCCAATCCTACCTCCTGGAGCCGTCAACTCGTGTGGGCAGAGTACGCGCACAATACGCTACGTAACGCGTCGACGGGCACCTCACCGTTTGAGGCCCAATGTGGTTATCAACCTCCACTCTTCCCTGAATTGGAGAAGAACATCGAGGTGCCCTCCACAGAGACATTTGTCAAGCGGTGTCGGTCCACCTGGAGGAGAGTTCGTACTTCACTTCTACGCTCGTCAGCCAGTCAAAAGAGGCTTGCCAATAGACACCGCAGACCGGCGCCCTCCTATCGGGTGGGTCAGCGTGTCTGGCTTTCTACTCGTGATCTCCCTCTACGAGTGGAGTCTCGTAAACTCGCTCCTCGTTTCATTGGTCCATTTAAGATCCTTCGGAGAATTAACCCGGTCACAGTTCGCCTACAGCTGCCCCGGTCCATGAGAATTCACCCTACCTTTCATGTCTCTCGTCTTAAGCCAGTTCTAGTAAGCGCGTTGGCTCCTGCGGACAAACCCCCACCTCCGCCTAGACTCGTGGATGGGGAACCAGTTTATACGGTGCGTCGCATTCTGGCCGAGAGGCGTGTGGGCCGTAGGGTACAATTTCTCATTGACTGGGAGGGTTATGGTCCGGAGGAGCGTTGTTGGGTTCCCTCTAGGGACATATTGGATCCTGAACTGATCCGGGATTTCCGCTCTCGTGGGTCCGAGGGCCCGTCTGGGGCCGGTCCTTAGAGGGGGGGTACTGTCACGGTTTCTGTGCAGGTAGATCATTTTCCTGTGCCTGCACCGGCTCAGTGGTTAGCATTCCGATTAGCCACTCGGCTAATCGTTATTTTGGTGTGTGGGGACGATTAGTTCGAGCTCGCAGATTAGCCACTCGGCTAATCGTTATTTTTGGTTCCTGTGGGAGGATTGTTCCTGCTTGAACATTCCATGCATTCCTGCAGGGTTACCTCTGATCGGTTTCACCTGGGGGTTGCTCACACCTTCCGCTGATTACCAGCCACACCTGTGGCTGGGTATTTAAAGCGTCAGTAGGCAGTGGAACGGTGCTTGAGTGTAACGTGTTTTGCTCTAGCCAGTTCCCTGTCGTATTCCTGAGCAAGGTAAAAGGAATTTAAGAACAAAGAGATTTAAAAAAGAATTCTGACTTCAGTTTGTTTGTTTTTTGGAAAAAGGTATTAGGACGGTATAGGTCCAGATTCTGAGGCCGGCGGTTTTAAGGGGTTATTGTGTCACCGTTGGGGCACAAACCTTTCTGCCCTTTACTAACCAGTTTTCCCCCTGGTTTTAGTTGGCCTCAGAACTTCTTCCGTTTTGTTTTTGAAAAGACATTTCTTTTTCTCAGCTTCGGTTCGAAGTTGTTTATTTTTCATTTCTCTTTTCCCTATTCCTTTATTTTCCTTATATACTCCTTCTTCCTCAGTTACCCGTTTAGGGGTTTATTATTCATTATTTGGGATACGTCCCCTAGGAGTATAGCACCCCCTTATTTCGTCTCTCACGAGACTCAGTGGTTACTGGAGTGCCCTTTGGTAACTTATAGATCCCCTGTTTGGTCGCGTCTGGTCTTCACCCTTCCCCGCCCTCACAAGGACCTTCTTGCAGTGAGGTGACAGACACCACTGTGCCTCCCATACATGTTAGGATAGTCTAGTGAACACATAAGGGAGGAGCTGGTGGGTGGTGGTGGGGTTTTAGACTAGCAGACTGCAGTATTCAGCAGGAGGAAGCAGGTTTAGATATGCATGAGGAAGTGCCAATGAGTAAGGGGAGGTCATTTAAATAGACCGCCCTGTTATGTGAATGGACTGTGATGGGTGAACATTGCTAAACAGCTGAGCCATCGTCAGATCCAGCTGGTGCTGGGCTAGACGCTCATGGTCTGTCTGAACTAACGCGTTTCTGGATGTATGCCAAAACCTTTATACATAATGCATATTTTGACTACATCTGAATCTTCATTAGTATGTTTAGTTCTTAACTACAATTTGTCTGCATTATGTTTGCAGTTAAATAATTTAACTACTATTTCTTGATAATCATTATCATTGAAGATTAAGTTAAGACAAATTGTTCAGTGGTGTAAGACATGCTCTTTGTTTGATCTGATGGTCCCACGGTCAAGTCAAACCACAGTAAACAGAGTCTGAACTAATGTGGAATATAAACGTTCTCCATCGCCCCATACACTTCATACCATTTCCAGCACTGCTAATATTTCCTCTTTCTTATTATTTTCATAAGCACTGACTATGTTATTATGGATACAGCTGTAAGATGCATACTGACTTGCCTGGTTTTGAATCTCAGCATGGGCCTTTCTGTGTGGATTTAGATTGGCGACCTGTCCAGAGTGTATTCCTGCCTCTCCTGCCTCTCGCTGCATGCTGGGATAGGCTCCAGCAGCCCCCATGACCCTGACCAGTGTTAGCAGGTATAGATAATGGATGGATGGATGGATGGATGGATAGATGGTAGGTTTTGGGCACAATTGCCTAATACACGATACTAGCTCATCTACTGTAGCTTAAATTGCCTAATTATACATTATGTTGGCTCATTTACAGTAGCTTGGATTGTGTAATTATACACAATGCCAGATCATCTAGATAAAGATTGCAATGTGATGGCCACGCACAATGCTAGTAGGCCAGACCTATTAATATCTGAGAAAGTGTGGGACACATGATAATATTGGCATCATTTTAGTTTATAATATGCTAAATTAACTAATCCATATAAGCCCAATACATGATTTTGCTAGATATGATGCTGCAACATACAGTATACACATCCCAGAGGCAACGCATTTGCCATGCTGCTGATGCTGAGTTTAATTTAAAATGTAATGCACAAAACATGACTTTTCATAGAGTTTCCACTATTTGAGGTGGAAAAGGTTCCTCCATTGGGATAATGGTGAGAAACCCCAAAAGATTTGTCCAGGCTCTTGTTTTATCAGTGTAGAGTCCTCTGTGACAGAAATACAGGAATAACAACAGGGAAATCAGCAGCTACAATTGAAAGTGCTCAAGGTACAGCTCCACTGCCATAAACTGATGGAACCTAAAAGTGCATAAGTCTGAGAAATGGACGGAGAAGACATACAGATCATAACTGGCATTTTCCGAAAAGTAGCACCAACGATTCTGGATAAACTGTCGTCAAGCTGCTGTCAGGATTTGTTAAGCACAGCAACAACATCCCCTAGCCATCATTTACCACAGGTTTGAGTGCCATATCCAAAGTTCTCAAACTTTGGTGGAAACAGAAACTAGTACACATTCCGGGAAATTTCTAGGTTCCCGATAGTTCTGGGTACGGGTGTTGCAATGGAAAAGGGGCTAATTTTAGAATGAGCTTCCCATGGTGGTCAGGACAGCAGAATTGTCTGTCTTCACATGCAAAATGAAACCTTCCCTCTTTGGAGGGCATCTTGTTTCTACTCTCATTCCCTGGCTCAGATAATCGTACCCTTTGTGGTAGTTCAGGTTCTGGTCATTTTTATGATTTGAGGTTTCTCTTTTAGGACTTGTTATGGATGTACTGTAATCTGGACGTTTTTGCTTAGCATAGTTAATTTGCATTAGTGCTGCAGTGATGGTACGTATACACTCGTTGGTCTTGGAATGATGTATATACCAGGTCTGGGACTCAACAGCATGAACTTGTGTTAAGAGCTTCTGTTAAATTAATGTAATACTATGTTAATTTGGGTAAACAAGGAGGGATATATTTAACATGATTTGTCATAATTTTCCATGAAACCCAAGAAAATTCTATACATTGATGAACTCCTGTCTGTTACCATCGTACTTTTGCAATCAAGAAGTATAAGCCATTTCCTCTTGAAATCCTCTCTATTATTTGATGACATCACTGACCCAGTTTTGCTCCCTGTCTCCTAACACAATCCCGTGTACAGATGTAATTTAATCTGATGGGAATTCATAGACAGTCACCCAAAGTTAAAAAAATAAATAAATAAATAAAAAAATCAATGGTAACCCCTTTATATAAATGTGACTTGACTTGTCTTAATGAGACAAAAGGTCTCTGCAAGACCAGCAAGCCACAGTATGCTATATCTTTTAAGCAGATTCATGCAACAAAACTTCTTTCTTTTTTAGATAGATTATGTATAATGACAGAACGTTTTATTGTTCTGTGAAACTGTAACTACTTCCTTCATGAATCTCAAAGAAGAGCATCAAGAGGCAGCCTGTGTCCATTCAAACTTTACCTGTTTGGGAACTTCACTAACAGCAGCTGATGTGCTGCTGTATGCGTCTGTAGCAGTAGTTGTGACACTGACAGTGTGTGGAAACCTGCTTGTGATCATTTCCATCTGCCACTTCAAACAGCTTCAGACACCAACTAATTTCCTACTGCTCTCTCTGGCTGTGGCTGACTTTCTTGTTGGGGTAATTGTGATGCCTCTCTACTTTACTATGTTGATAGATTCAGAGAGGTGCTTTGATATATTGTATTGCACAATTTTTAATGTTGCAGCATATTACCTTACTTGTACATCCATTTATAACGTAGCTTTAATTGCAGTGGACCGATATCTGGCTCTCTCCAATCCTTTTCACTACTCCATGAAAGTGACAGTGAACGTAACTTTGAGGATAATAGGCATACTGTGGTTGTATTCGTTAATCTACAACATGTTGCTTCTTTATTTCAATGGAAATATTACTGACATGAAAGCAAACATCACATGTGGTGAGTGTATTATTATAGTTAATAAAGTATGGGCTATTGTTGACTTCATAATTGTATTTGTTTTACCATGCTCAATTATTATATTCATATACCTGAACATTTTTGCTATTGCTAAAAAGCATGCCAATAAAATAAGGAGTGTCAGAAAGTGCCCAAAAGAAAACAACAGTAATACGGCATCTGAAAGGAAAGCAGCAAAAACTCTTGGAGTTCTAGTGGCAGTGTTCCTTCTGTGCTTAGTACCCTACTATGTACGTTCCTTCCTTGATGTCTATTTCAGGAATGAATCTATGCCCCTTGCAGTTTCAATTACAGAGACTCTAATATATTTAAATTCTTCCATCAATCCTGTTATTTATGCCCTGTTCTATCCATGGTTTCAGAGGTCTGTAAAGCTCATAATAACACTTAAGATATGTGGCACAGACTCTTCAGTCTTGCATGTGCTGGCACAGGAAACATAAGGACTTGTTATGTAATGTGAATGTGATGTAATATAGCCTTTTCATTTTTTCATCCTTGTTTTCATCACTGGGTTACAGTATGTTCTGTATGTTATTGTCCAAATTCTTCTTCTTCTTCTTCTTCTTATTATTATTATTATTATTATTATTATTATTAATAATAATAATAATAATAAAATTTAACTCCAATACAGACTCCAATCATTAATTGTTAAAATTCTTTTAATTAAGAATAATGGCCGTTTCCTTAATTGAATTGCCTAACCATCGAATTAATCTATGAACAAGCTTCTTAATTCGATAATTTGAGAGCAGCAGTGGAACATATCTGTAAATTTATTTTATGATCGACCTCAGAACTCCAAGCATTATTGGCATTACTTTTGCATTAATTCAGAACTCAGATACACAGTGTACCCACTAGTGTATCATCTGATGTTTCCTTTTATGTGGTGTGATGGCAGTTGGACTCCATGAACTGCGAAGTGTTCTTCGGGTTCATGTTGATGGTGGGCACCCCATTGTAGTGGATATTGAGTTTAGCTGGATACCACAGACTGTGGATACCACAGACTCCTCTCTCCCATAAGGCCTGTATCACATCTTGGCAAGGGCAACACTGTGCCATCACCTCGCTGGTGTAGTCTGGGAAGATGGACACCCTACCTCCCTTGTAGTCAGAGCCTGCTGTCTTTCAAGGCACATAATAGTCACGTTCAGTTTAAAATGATGGATGTGAGCCAAAACTGTGCAATCCTTAGCACTCGTTGCTGGCTTCAGTTAAAGGGAACAGTAAGCATGGTCAACTGCAATTGGATTCCCCAGTCTGTTTCCCCAAACTGATTCTCCCTCCAATAGCTTGGGAATTAGCTTAGAGACAACTTCTGTGGGTCAACCCTCGTCTGTAGTAAATCATGATAAAGACCTTGTGCTGCCGACTTCACACTTTGCCTCGGATATATCCCAGACCACCCAGCCCAGGCATGTTAACCTGTGTATATTACAGACATACATATACAAAACCCTACTGTAATATCCCATGTTGCACTGAGTCTAGGAGCTCATGTGGATGACGCAATCAAGTGCGCCACAGTGTGGAATGGAAGTAAAAAATAAAATGGTTGCACGAGTGTGCTGAACGTGACTACTAGTTTTGTTTATTTGGACAATTCACTGTCGAATAGAACAGAACATTACACCTACAACTGCAAAAAATAATTGCTGTAAGCATAATGACATAGCTACGTATTATGACAAACAGTATAATACCCATAAGGATAATTAAATCGATTATTAGATAATAATAATTTAATCTATATATTTTCTTTAATATAGGTCTTTGCTATATTGTCTTAATTAAGCACTATCATTGTTGATTGGCTACCTAATTTGATAGCAACCATTGATGGCAACATAAACCTTAATCAATAAATTCTGCTGTTTTTGTGCTAGCTAGCAGGCTGACTTGGTCGGAAGATGAACTCATGCTTTCTTGAACTAACTGCAAAAGCTTGAAAGAAAATCAAATGTCCTGTACAGTTAATATAGTATAACATAATGACAAGAACAGGCCATTCAGCCCATCAATGATCTCCATTTTCCGGACTAAATTGTATCTAGTGCTCTGATTACCTACCGGCTAGATAGTATCCAACTTCGTATCAAGCTTGGTCTTGAGTTTCTGCCTCTGCTATGTGACCTGGCAGGATATTCATACATTGACTACTCTGCATGAAACCAAAATCTTGACCTAATGTCCTGAATTTGTTTTTTGGTGCCTGATTGACAGTACAATAGACCACAGGCATGGAGGAACCTGACCAGCCTGTACAAAGCCCTGACCTTAAACCCATCCAACACCTATGAGATCAATTTGAAAACCAACTACAAGCCAGGCCTAATCACTAATGTCCAAGCTCACTAATGCTCTTGTGGCTGAATGGAAGCAAATCCCGGCAGCAGTGTTCCAGTATTTAGTATTAAGCTTTCCCAGAAGTGTGGGGGTTGTTATAGCAGCAAAGGGTGGACAAACTCCATATTAAAACCCATAATTTTGGATAATATGTTGTATGTCTGATGTCAACGTACCTTTGACCATGTAGTGTACCTGGTGGTCCTGGAAAGCTGTAAGTCATGGGTGGCACTTTTACTCATGTAAATCAAGTCAATTAACCACCATTGTATCTAGAATCAACAAGTACAAGTTGAAAGCCCTTTTCCCTGGACACTGTCTACATTTATTATTTGATTACATCACTGGTCTTTCCCAGTTGTGTTTTTTGTCTCCTAACATAAACCTCTGTACAAACAGGGGTAATTTAATCTGATGGGGATTCAGAACAACCATCAGAAGAAAAAAACAATGGTAACTCCATTATATAAATGTCACTACATCCCTAAATTATTCAAACGGACTATAGGTACAAAGGCAAGATTGGTAAGATGCGTTTTTTTATGCAGGTCTACAGGTTTTATGCAGTTTGACGCAAATATATTTTTTTAGATTGCCAACATTAATTATAACAGTGGGATGTTTGATTGTTGTTGAAGTGAAACTGTAACCCTTTTCTTCATTCATGAATCTCACTGAAGTACATCAAGAGGAATCTTGCGTCTTTTCAAACTTTTCCTGTTTGGAAGTTTTAACAGCAGCTGATGTGCTGCTGTATGTGTCTGCGGCAGTAGTTGTGACACTGACAGTGTGTGGAAACCTGCTTGTGATCATCTCCATCTGTCACTTCAAGCAGCTTCAGACACCAACCAATTTCCTCCTACTGTCCCTGGCTATGGCGGACTTTCTTGTTGGGGTAATTGTGATGCCCCTCTATTTTACTATGTTGATAGACCCACAGAGATGCTTTGATACAATGCCTTGCACAATTTTTAATGTAGCAGAATTGTATCTTACTTGTATATCAATTTATAATGTAGCTTTAATAGCAGTAGACCGATATCTGGCTCTCTCCAACCCTTTTCACTACTCTATGAAAATGACAGTTAATTTAACTTTGAGGATAATAGCCATACTGTGGCTGTATTCATTAATCTACAATATGTTGCTTCTTTATTTCAATGGAAATATTACTGACATGAAAGCAAACATCACATGTGGTGAGTGCATTGTTACAGTTAATAAAGAATGGTCCATTATTGACTTCATAACTGTATTTGTTTTACCATGCTCAATTATTATATTCATATACCTGAACATTTTTTCTATTGCTAAAAAGCATGCAAATAAAATTAGGAGTGTTAGAAAGTGCCCAAAAGTAAATAACAGTTCTATGGCATCTGAAAGTAAAGCAGCAAAAACCCTTGGAGTTCTAGTGGCAGTGTTCCTTCTGTGCTTAGTACCCTGCTATGTAAGTGCCTTCCTTAATGTCTATTTCAGGAATAAATCTGTGCATGTTGCAGTTTCAGTTACATTGACTCTAATATATTTAAATTCTTCCATCAATCCTATTATTTATGCTCTGTTCTATCCATGGTTTCAGAGGTCTGTTAAACTCATATTAACACTTAAAATATGTGGCACAGAGTCTTCCATCTTGAATGTGCTTGAACGGGAAACATAATTTCCTATGAATGCTGTAAAACAGTTTTCTTCTTCCTTGTTTTTCTGTTGTCACAAAGCATGTTTGTTCAGATTTTTGTGACTTCTACCACTCCTACTGGTACATCCACACAGATTGTCCTGTGCTTGCAGTGCCAAAAAAACACCCAACAAAGCACTAATTGCCCTTGTGTCAATATAACAAATGTACAGTAAACTGTAATGGCTTGAAAGTGAACACATAGGAATACCCCCTGGAACATCAAAAAATGTAAAATTCACTGTAGGTAGTTTTTTCTAAGGTTCCTTGGGTTTTTCAAACTTTGTGAGAATGTTTTTCATGTGCACTCCCTGGTGTTGGAGTTTATTACAACACCTGAAAAAATTGGACTTGCTATGTTTTACTGATTTTAAAGGTATTGCACTTGTGTCATTTTGGAGTGTGGAGAACCCATTGTTTCTATAATTTGATTAAATGTCATTGTTTTTCTATCTTGTCATTTTTAATATACTGTTTTTTGTTGTGTTTTGCACAAAATAAGGCCTATTTAAGAAGTACCAGAAACAGGCCCTAACCATTTGGAGGGAAAAAATGGGCAATTGGCAAAATCCCCCAGTCTGCTCCCCATCCCCCACATCCATCACTCCAAAAAAAAGATATGTATTCACATAGTACAATGTGGTGTCATTGGATGTGTAGCGTAAATAGGTGCGTCACAATACTCGCTGTAAAACACTTGTTGGATTACTTTGGGCTGGGGCTGTCAGATGTGGGTGCGGGAATGGACCCAAACGCAGAGTAAAAACTGAAAATCCAAAAATGGGGAAAACAAAGGACTTTAATAAACTCAGACAGGGAACAAAAAGTCTCACAGGGCGAAAGTTACAACCAACGAAATCCTCAAAAATACAAGACAAAAATACAGAAACCCAAAAACGAGGAAAAACTGGGCAGGTAGGGCACAGGCAGGCAAACAACAGGTAAACAGGAATCAGGGCACAGGGCACAGGCAGGCAAACAACAGGTAAACAGGAATCAGGCAGGAACATGTACAAACAGGTAGCAAGGCAAACAAACCAAACCAAAGGTTCCAGCGCCTGAGTCTGGGGAGAGGGCGATTTAAATAGAGAGACGCAGACGAGACACAGGAGGGCACGATGAACAATCAAGCCACAGAGAAGGAGGGGAACACGAGACAAAACGCAACTAATAATTAGATAATCAAAAACAATAAAACAATTAACTGAACACAAAACCGAGGTGCCGCCATCTGGCGGCCCAACGGAGAAACAACACGGGGGGAAGACACAGAACCCTGACAGGGGCACCTGCAGGATTCTCCTTGTTAGTACGCAAGCAAATCAAAGAGGTTATGTGACATCACACATTCTAATAGAAAGACTGCTCATTTTTTACCTAACTTATCAGTTCACCAAAAGCCATGGTATGGTAAGGCCAGATGACAAAGATTTCTCCATATGTTGCATCTGCATGATTTTCTGATGTAGGCTCAAAAGTAAAATCACCCTAATCACAATGACCGAATCACGATTCAGGGGAGATAACAGCACATTGTCATCATTTCATTTCTATTTTAAACTATCTAGCTAACAAGCTATAGTTTAATTTACTCAATTTACAATGACAATGAAAGCTAATGAATGAGAGAAACTTATTATTGTTCCAGGGGGAATTTGTCTTGTACACAATGAGCACTGCAAAAATATAATTAAAAAAAGAAAAAAGACGTGATGCAAAAATATCGCAAAATGCAATTTACTGTGTTCACAACAGGGTTCCCTGTCAGTGCAGCCTCTCAGGTTTAAACAATCTCTGGTGTTGACCACTCACTTTGCTCTACGCCATATTCTATGGTCCACCAAAGAGGACGTGTTGTCAGGGCAATATGGTATTTTGTATGGGTAGCATGAGAGCTGTAGGACTAGATTGTTTTCACAAAATGGAAAAATTCTGAAGAATAATAAGAAGAAAGTGAATCCTGAGAATTTGCAGTACTTTTCACATGCAAATTAAGTATTCAGTTCCATAACGTTAAGTCGCATATGTCCTGGAGGTTTCACTCATTAACGGTGCGGCCTGAATATGTTACTGGAAGGAACAAGGCTGTTTGAAGTCTCATGAGCACTGACTCTCTTGTCTTGTCTCATAATTCCATTCTTTGTGTCCTGTTCTGAAGGACTCAAAGAAATCTAGCTAGGTCAACAAATGAGGTACCTTTTAATAATGTCAACCACAGCTCGAGCCTGCCCTTACACCAGCTCCATAAAGATAATTTCAAGCCTAGGGAGGAACACTTTAAATAATAGTAATTTTGCCCCGACTTGTCTTCAGCTGGGTGAAACCGCGGTCTGGAGTGGCTGCGGGTAAGTGTAGTGTTAAAATATGTCCAGCAGATGGCACCAGAGATTGTGTTCATATTTCCTCAGCACTCCTCTCCTCTGGCCTTACACTATTTTAACCATTGACACATTTTCATATCTTTCCATTTGTTTTTTGTTTGGTTTGAAGTAGAATTTCTAAATTAGACTGAGAACAATGATCTCTTCAAAGAAAGATTTTAACTACCTCTATGTCAATCACATTTAATATATATGCTCCAGAAAAGACATGGATGAGACCAATTTTTTGTTGTGCATCAATATTTAAATGGTAAATGGTAAATGGACTGCATTTATATAGCGCTTTTATCCAAAGCGCTTTACAATTGATGCCTCTCATTCGCCAGAGCAGTTAGGGGTTAGGTGTCTTGCTCAAGGATACTTCGACACGCCCAGGGTGGGGTTTGAACCGGCAACCCTCCGACTGCTAGACAACCGCTCTTACCGCTCTTACCTCCTGAGCTATGTCGCCCCTATTTATTTGTTGAACATGCATGTTTGTGAGGTGAATATGAGATGTGGAAGAATTACGGTTGAGGTAGCAGTTCTGTGCTAATTAAAAAATTGCTCAAAAACAATTATAATGAAATTGTTGCACAACAGGATGTACATTTCTGTTGCACAGCCACCATTACCTGTAAATAAGAATTGTCATGAAATAATGAAGGTCAGCAAAATACTTTTTGGATATTTAAATGGTGAATAAAATTTTCTTAGTTCCTTTAAAATCAATATACTTACTGCTTTTAAATTTGGCACTGACATGTTTAGCCCAGTGTTCCACCTGATATACTGGAGTGTCAGTTATTTAATTCTTCCATCAGTCATTCTACTAACAGCCTCTGCCTGCTGCCTCATTCCCAGGTCCTGCAGTCGCATGGGATGCCACCTGCTTAAATTTGCCCTCTGCTTCTTCATCATACTGGGTATGTCTTCATCGGGAATATCCTGAGTTGAAGGATTCCCCCACCCACCTTACCCCCAGCTCTGTCAGTCTCTGGAAAAGGCCTGTCATCTCAGAGGGCAAAGGTCTTACTAACAACAAAAAGCAGCTACTGTATCTAGGCTTTTCTACATCATGTCATAGAGGTCAAACAGGTATTTATACTTGATGTGCTGTTAAAGAGTGAGGATGGGACCTCAACTTGTTCAAAAAGCAGGACTAAATTAAATAAATGACAAATCATTAGGAATTTCAGCTGTCCAAGAGCAGATTATGAGTCCCTCATTACAGACATCTTACAATGGAAGTGGATGATATGATATAATATGAAAACCTCTTGGCCACATTATCATCATGAAATTATATGCTGGGATGGGACTTCTGTACAACAGATAAGATAATGCTGCTGACCTTGATTTACAGTCTTCATTCATGCTTTCTGGTCCACTCTCAACTATGTCCTGTTTGTCAACTAGGTACTGTTGCACTAGCAGTCACTACCTTTTGTGAAAGCTTATCTGTGGTTTAGAATTTTAGAAAATGTATACTTGCTAGCATATTCACAATTGCTTAGAAAAAATATAATTGGAAACTTGGAAAACTTTTTTTTTTTTAATCTTTCAAAAATAATTGCTGGGTCAAAGCATGTATAGCCTACGTGTTGCATTTACCCTCCCTCCCCCTACCCCCCCAGGTGGCCGAAAGTGTCTGGTAATGGTTCAAAACAAGCTTTTATCTTATCAAAGACCGTTTGTCGTGCCGGCTGGGTTATGCTGGAGAAAATTCTGTACAACGCCTGTGGGCTGGTCTCCTGCTGTAGAACAGGCTTTAGGCACACTAGAGAACCGAGCACTCCAGTAAAAGCAAGGACAAGTTTATAATCCTTTAGATAAAATCGTGAAATGCCCCAACACTACTCGCGACATCAACAAAAACATCATCAGGAAAAAAAGTAGGTTTGAATTTTGGACAAAAACACATTGTGTGGCAGCACAGAAAAAGAGTGAATGTTTCACAGTGTGACAGACCACCCAGACATAGGATCTTTAGATTACATACTTTGATCATAGCTTAAATATTGGGCTATTATTGTAATAAATAAATAAATAAATAAATAAATAAATGTAACCGATTACCAAATAAATATAACTGATCCATAAATAAATGTGGCTAATGCACAAATAAATGTAGCTGATACTGAAATAAATGCAGCGGATCCATTTGCATTTATTTGTGGATTTTTGAGACCATCCTTGCACCACGATTTGCAAAAAATAAATAAATAAATAAATAAATAATAATAATGTTTTTTTTTTTTTTTGCAAATTGTGACAAACACTAATGTTATCTAGCCTGCTACTGCTGACTACATACTATGTCAGCTAAATATGAGAAGTTGTAACTAGCAAGCTGCAGACTGATGTCTGTTTACCCATTTACAGCACAATATTGCAACACTTGAGTATCGTGCTGTAAATGGGTAAACAATTCTGACATCAGTCTGCTGTTTTCTAGTCACAACTTCTTATATTTAAGTTAGCTTGACAATTAGCACACTCATTGAATTCAGTCCTAGTTGAAGTTACGTCCCACAATGAAGTACCGCAAGTATATACTTAGCCAGCAGTAGCTAGCTCGCTAACGTTATTGTTTGTCAAGCTGTGGCTCACTAATGTGCCTTCAGCACTACGGTGCTAGTCCTCAAAGTTACGTTTAAAAATGAGTGTTTGTGCAGGGCCTACAGTAAGCAAACTAGTTAAATATAAGTTGTCTTGCAAGTCTTCACAGGTGGCCATGTTTGCCATACGTTACAGCTTTTTTTTGTCAGCCCCTCTCCAAATATAATGGGATAGTACAAATATAAGATGACGTGGTTTCACTTTCATTCAAGGTTTGAAGGCTTCATTCATTCATTGATCAAAGAGATAGCCATTACAGCAAGCTTCCTATCTAATCCGTTGTTTTGGAGCTACACAAAGCACAATCCAGAAGCGTATACGGCCTGTGATTGGTCTGAGTAATGTGGGCGTTAGCGAAAGGATGTACTTAGAATCTGATTGGCTGAACTAGACTTGGAGGAAAAAAACCTATTCGTGGATTTTTTTGCAAATTACTTGTAACTTATTTTATTTCTGGTCCAAATGAAAGTGGCTCAAATAAATGAATAGTATTTTGAGCAGTTGCTCCCAAGAAATTAAGTTATAGTTGAGCATTGTGCTCTACAGAAAGGATTCAGGTGGCGACTGACTTACAACTGGAGACCAGCAGTGACATATACCTGTATGTACTGTATAAAAAGAAGAGAAACCTGTTTACTTCCTATAGATTCCACCCCTGGCAGAACACAGTAAGAGCAAGGCAGTGATTGGCTGGCTTGTGCATTCTTCACAAGTGTCTTTAACAATGGTGCTTGGCTCCTTGACTCAATGCTAAATACCCAGCAAGTGTCCTTGCCTTGTGAGACATTGTCAATGAAGAAAAATGAAGGTATGTGAATGTGTTGTGACTCATTCTGTCCTTGCAACATCACAGCCAGCCACCAGTGTCAATCCCAGAACAAAACACCACATTTACAGACACAATCTTCCCAAACGAGAAATACAGCTTAAGGTTACCATAGAGACCATGTGCAATCATAAATAAACCATCCTCCCATTTATAAACAAAAGTTTTAATAGCAAAGGAATGATTGTAACGGCAGACATGCGTGGCATCTAGTGACAACCGTCATTTTCTTCTTCCAGAATTAAGCTGATCCATTTGAATCAGCTCCATTTCAATTAGCTCTGAATGAGGTCTAATGAAAAACAAGAAAACGAGGAATTCATTGAAGGCCTTATAAGGATGAAACAAGAAATCATTGTGACATTCCTCACTGTGAAATAATACTGAAAATATATTTAGCTGGGTGGCTGATCCGGTTAAGACCCTGTTCTAGTGCAGGGGTGGGCCCTACAATCCAAGATCAAATCCTGACTGCGCCAGTGTTGAATGTGGCTGGGTGCCCCGCAGGGAGATACATAATTGGTGGCCTCATTGCCAGGGTTAGACAGAGATTAGTCGCCTGGGATCTATGGCTCTCTAATGATGCCCGCTGGTTGATTCAGTGCTTCTGATCTTCTTGCTAAAGCAGCACATGAAGCTTCTTCTGCCTTATGTCTATGCAGGCTGGGTTTATGAGTGGCGCAAAGAAGCGTCTGGTGATATAATATACTTTAGAGGAGGGTGTGTGCTTGACTACACCCTTCTGCATTGGCTGTAGAGACTGCAGCTCTATATACAACTTGGCAATCCGAACTGAGGAGAAAATGGTGAAGGGCCATAGACAATCTTATGGACTTAGTTTACAGCAATAATTTTACAAATACATTTTTGTGATAATCAAAAAATGTCTGAAAAGGCTTGATTTGCTCGGTAATATATTCTGATTGGCTAGGAAAAACTCCAGCTCCCTGGCAGGTTAGTGTAGACTTCATTGCTTGCATTTATAACCAGAGAGCTGTGTATGTGCCAGTTTCTACAGTGAGAACTCAGTAAATCACAGACAAAAAATGAATGGCCATTTTCAAACATAATTCAATATAAATGTGTAGTGCAGACTGTGAGATATTTTCCTCTCAAATAATTTAAAATATATATATTTTTCAAGAATAATGAGAATATTTTTTTAGTTTTTAAGTTCCTACATGGCCATCTCAGTACATGTCTGATTAGCTTCTAAGGCAGAGGCACACAATTCTGGTCCTGGAGGGTTGTTCTGCGTGCTGGTTCTGTTCCAACAAATTACCTTAGTTTTAGTTTTCTGACAGCTCTATAAACTACACTGGTTCATACATAGGACATGCTGAATAATTAAGAGCAGAAGTTGGAACAAAGTTTTAAAATGTATCGATGTGTACTCTTGTTGTGTACTCTTGTTCTAAGGTATATTTCCAACAGACTCTTCAAGGTGCATGGTAGTGATGAAAACAAGGACTAAAACATGGAAAAGCAGCTTTTCGTCATTATGGCCCAGAGGACCCGGGCTCAAAACATTTCTTCAGCCTAACCGTCACGTAGAGTGCTTCTTACAGCTTGTTCATTTTTTTCTGTCTGATTTTACATTTCATGTCTTATGTTTCTCATTTATTTATCTTATTTCATTATGAAGCACATTGCTTTGCATGCCTTGTATTAAATATGTTTAATACATTTATTGATTGCATAAATTGTATAAAATTTGCTTTATAAATTGTTTCATTTATTGATTTAACACATAGAAATATGCCTGTTCATCTTTAAAAATGGCATGTACACAGCTGCAGGTGTGGCAAAGCTGCTGTCGTCATACCACTTTTCTTTTGAAAATGTAATCAGCTAAATGAGCGAATTGGCTGTGTACACCAACATCGGTCATTCGTAGATTACATCATAGTAAAACGTTTCATGTAGGGACACAAGAACAGTCTTTGGCTGTCATTCATGTGCTTATCAAGAAATTCCAGCTAAAATGTAATATGGCATAAATGTTTGGGATAATTAAGTAATTAATGTCTTAAGTTGGCATGAAAACCTGAAAGGGATACAGCCATTGGTGCTCACCTCTGGCTTAGAACAAACATAAGATAAGCCACTTTCTGTCTGACGGAGCAGCTGGGTGTGCGCTTAGGGTTTCAGGTTGTTCACCTTTTGCGGGCCCCTCCCACTCATTCTCTCCCACAGTCCGTGTGACTGTTTACACAGGTATCTCCCGGAAAACCTGTCTGATCAGTGCCTGCTCTGGCTAAGGCATGAGTGAAGTCAGTCCACAGAGAGGGAAGGGGGACACGGTAACAGACCCTGACAGAATGATCTGGTAGATATTCAATGCGGGTGATTAGATGGACCTGGGATTCTAATGTGGCCTCTGACGATCTGGAGCACCCACACGACCATTCTTCTCCTTGCTGTGCTGTTCACTGGCTTGTGCTGCTTAAGTAAGTGAGTGTGTGGAAACACAGAGCCTTGATCGATATTTGAATCTTATCTGCACTGTTTCGATGTTGAAGATAGTTCTGGGGAGTGCGAGTTGAAAAAATGTGTTATACTTTTCCTGCTTTTAGCAGTATGAGACTGTTTATTGGTGAAGGAAGTAAAGCTCTTTTCTGTGATCCATAAGACAACCACCATTTTGAAAGGCAGCTGCAATTTTGAGTGCTATGTGAACACAGAGCCGAAAGCTATCAGAGGTCCACATGTTGAAATCAAATATTTAGCTTGTTCTGCAGGTGATAAATTTTGACATTTTTGCCTGTTGTTAGGAATAAAGTCAAAGAACTGGTCAATCCTGCTTGCTTTAGCAGTTCTCGTTCAGCATTTCCCAACAATGGGATTGTCACTGGTAGGAAGATTGACATGATTAAAAAAAAAAAAAAATTATACTGGAGTGAGTTGGCATGCATGAATATGGTACATTTATCATATCTGAACATCAGATGGACATTTCACTAAAGATTTTAAGTTAGACCTTTAGACTCAATGTACACTGTCCTTAACAAAATAATGATGTGGCACTATGTGTGAGAACATGGAATGTAACATAGCTGTCTACTTCAGAATAAGAGTTATTTAAGGTGATCATTCTGCTTTAATGGACTTCATCACTTTATTTGCTATGTAAATAGGCTTTATTTGGCATTGTTTGTTTTGGATGCTCTAGCTTGAGAATATACAAGTGAATTTTTCCTATTTTCCGGTTTTACTATTTTCCTGTGATGCCTCATTGTAACAGTGTCTCAACTGGGCTATACAAACAAACTTGAATTGAACTTGGAAGATATTTTTAAGGTTCACTTCTTAATAGGGCTTGGCTCATTTGGAAGAAATGTGGGTTTTCATGTCCCTCATCAGCTTTTTTATAAGGTGGTGAGACGTTTGTTGACAGGACACCAAATAAAATCACTTAGTTCTGTGCGCATTACTATTATAATTTGTGGTGATAGAGAGACCAGGACAATGATAATGATTCACTGTGGAGTGTACCACAAATAACATAGACAGACATAATATGTTTGCTGACTAAAACCCAATTAAAAGCATATGAACCAAGCAGGTCAGGTAAGTGTCATTGCACCTAAAAAATATTTTTCATATTTCCTATCCAGAATGAATACAAAGATTTGTGTGCGTCATATCCAAATGAACTCTTCTCAAATGTACTGAGACCAGTAGTTCATGTCCCTACATAACACCGATGCTCTCCGATGAGCAACACATTGCTCTGTAATAATAAAAGCTGTGCTTTGATTATTGTGAATATGCTCTGCACAATGCAGCAGATGTAGCAGTGGAATTGTGTAAATTGCACGAATCTTTTCCACACAAAACAATGTATGTATTAATTTATTCTGCATAGTATATCAAAATACAATTTAAAGTTGTGATTGACCAGATAGGTATGTTATTTGTTCTTTACCCGCACCCCTTCCCAGAAATAAAAATAAAAATCCTATTTGTACACATGAAATTACTCAAAATACCTCATGTTGAAATTACAAAATGCAATTCATGAGAGCAGGATTACAGTTATGGTCTAGACATCATTTGTCTAATCTGGGCTGCATCATTTGTTTATTATGACCGGGAGTTTCATCCCACAATTTGGTCAGTATTCTTTGGGTTGATGTTAATGTTCAACTTGAACCAACCGGAACTATAAATAAATGAGGAACTATGTGATGATTGTTGTCAAATGGACAAATCTTAAAATCTTTTAGGAAACAAGGTATAACAGTCATGTCATTCTCTGATAAAAGTACAGATGATGGTGTGTTCCAGTAAGGATTCTTCACTTGGGTCCCTGACAGAATTGTCACTCACTGAAGGCTATAGGCAGGGCTGCCCAACTTTTCCTGGAGATATACCCATCCTGTAGGTTTTCACTCCAACCCTAACAAAACACACCTCATACAACTGTTAGAGATCTCGTTGAGCTGCTAATTAGCAGAATCACATGTGCTAAATTTGTGCTGAAATGAAAACCTACGGGATGCCAGATCTCCAAGAATAGGGCTGGGCAGTCCTGGATAGGTTTGGAATGCAGCCATGATCTTGATTTGGTCTGACCACAATGACTACTTCATTAAACATGTGCGAGCCTGCGACTTGGGACACCTATAATGAATGTGCTGGCTTACAACTGGAGCCAGATATAGTTGCAAAGAACAACAGCACAACTCATTTAAGCATTATTGCTTTAACTCAGACAAGACCAGACATCATCTGTGTTGAGGCAGAAAAACTATATATATTGTGTAAAAGTGGTGACTTTTAGTTTTTGACAGCAGATTTTCCCTTTTCAACATGTGGAGAGAGGAGGGAATACATTTAGGAATTATTATGGTATGAAACATTCATTCAGACATGAGCCATGCAACATTTGAAAAAGACTTTAGTTTACCAGTTTATTACTTGATCCAATAAAACTCAAATTAAGAAAATCAGCTTTTCCATGTGGAACTTAGACAGGAATATGACTTTTGTTTTTCACAATTCCAGCTCTTTCAAAGCACAAAGGAACACGATATTTTAGTTCAACGTATGATGCAATTATGGTATTTATTACATATCCTCAATGTTTGTGACCAATAGCTGCGGTTAATGACACAGTCAATATTAAATGCATTCTAAATTGTACAGTAGGTAACAGAATGAGCCTAATCAGGCAGTACAACCTGGTCTTATCGTAAAACCTTTGCATCTTTATGTTTCTATCTGGCAGCACAAGCAATTACAATAACAGCTCCAGAATACAGTCTCATCAAGTCGGTGCAGGAGGATGTGCTCTTTTCTGTGGGGATTGCATGCCATGGAACACCCACAATCCAGTGGACATTCATGTCTTCAAGGAGCAGGCGGGACATTGCAGTCTGGCAGCCAGGAGTGTACAGAAACATATCAGAGTATTATGAGGACAGGCTGCAAACACATAACAATGGATCAATAACACTTTTGGACCTACGTCTGTCGGACTCTGGTGTCTATGTACTGGCAGTGACTGAACCCACTGGAAACAGCAAAGGCTCAACCATCATATTGAAGGTCACAGGTGAGACATACATCTCCGGTGTTACTACCATTGAAATGGGCCACATGCTTTGTCTCATTCACAAATGATGACAAAGGTGTGTAATAAGCATACATGATAAAGATAGACTTACACTTTTTGTTATTAGCTTATGAGCTTATTAACAAATCAGGACTCAAAAGATAATAATCATTAAACTTCCAAATGTTTGCAAATATATGTTTATACCATGATTTAAATGATGCAGGAGTGAACTGTTTTTCCTCATTTTGTGATCCACAGAGGTCCTCTATGAGGACTTGCAGTATTTAGGTGTCTTTGTCACTGTCCTTGGGGGCATGGCTGGGTTCCTAATGCTATCCATGTGGCTTCTGGACAAAGTTTACAGACGAGTTAAAACATGGAGGAGAATGAGAAAACTGCCAGGTAACAGCTGAATTACATTTTTTGGTATGCTGGAAATTCTCTCATTGAAGACATACAGTACTTCTTTACTTTACTATTGTAATCAGCATAACATGATGCATTGCACCTCAGTCATGCCTCAATAAGTTTAAAAAAGTAAAATTATGCTTGATAATATGTAAATTAATTTTTAAAAATCAGTAGATTAATTAATGAATAATCAATGAATTCCTATTGATTTCATACACATACAGTAAACTTGTGTGCACATTTCATTGCAGAACAGGATGAGACAGAGTTGCAGCCGCTCTGAACAGAGAACATTAAAGCCAGAAGTCAAATCCTAGCTACTGTATGAAAGAACATCAGTGAATTGCATGGAATAAAGGATCTACAAGATACCAGGGCCTCGGGTGCTTGGAACTCACCCATCCCATTCATAACAAGTTACTTCACACAACACAAAATCTGCCTCATGCCCACTTTAGCTGGACTCATCTAACCTGCCATTAGTGTTCAAAGAAACTTCTACTGATGGCCCTCTTGGTCTAACACGCTTGGCACAGACAAACAAGTTGATGCAAGAACAATCCAGCTGAGGACTGACAAGAGACTCGTGGTCAGACCTGCACTGCACCTGATCTGTACAGGACTTAAGTAGGGCTGGTATAGTGGGGGAAGGGGATGCGATTTCCTTAGGCACATATGCTGGGAACACCAGCATATACTGACTAAAACAATATTCACTTCGGCCACATTCCAAGGGACTGCCGTGGCTGGAAAATTACTGAAAAGGGAAGATCTTTGAAATGTGTGGGAAAGAAGTTAAAGGAAGTTGACACTGTATGTATATTATGTACAGATTTTCTTGTTGATATTGTGACGTGCATCCTGTTTAAATGTCTAAAGAAAATACCTCCATTAACCTTATGAAGAAGCACAGTTGGAAAAGTACAACTGACATTGTAAGCTGTTAGTAAAACCAATTAAAGTTATATTTTTATTTGTACGTTTTATACTTTTTGAAGAGCACTCCGCTTCCTATCCAGTTTAGTTTTGCTGCTCGAGTCGCCGCCATGTTAACGCCGCCAAAGAAGCACGTTTTTCGTGAGCAGGGTGGGTTTGAAACACAGCATCCATTGAGCTCTGACTGAACACATAGCCAGAGAAGTCAGTGTGTTCAGAGGGAACACTTCAATGTATGCAAGCAGCAGCACTGACACACAGTGGTGCATCAGACAATCATCACTTTCTTTTGCCCCCTAGTAGCCCCCACAAAAGAATGGTAATCAAACCTTTTAAAACCCTACAAAATTATGATCAGAAAAGCACTGCTTCGTGGGCCAGCAGACGGCGAACATTACTTGTACGTATAGAGTTCACTCTTTAAAGGATCGATTTAGTAGGCCTTTGCCTTTATATTTGTTTTGGAGGGTCACCTACTGCAACTTCACTCTTTACTAGCAATCTTTCTTTAGAGTCAGCTAAGTGTTGCCTGAGCACACCCATATGTAAAGGCAGTTCATGACCCTCCTGAACACACAGCACAAGTCACATACATATTTCAACAGTAGGGACCATTAGTTCTAAACCAAACTCTAGTTCTGAATGCCACGGTAGGCATTTCTGACCAACATGGGAAATTCGAAGTTCAAGAGGGTCTCATTTTTTTATTTAGCCAGATTTCCCAGGGCTCTCTCAAACTGCCAGGTAATGCTCATCTAAGAGAAACAGTGAGTTCCTATTTTTCAGTTTGGGCAAAATGATCGAGACTGCTTGCCAAGGAAATGCAAGGGTTGCATTCAAATGGACTGCATTTATATAGTGCTTTTATCCAAAGCACTTTACAATTGATGCCTCGCATTCACCAGACCATTTAGGGGTTAGGTGTCTTGCTCAGGGACACTTCGACACGCCCAGGGCGGGGATCGAACCAGCAACCCTCCAACTGCCAGACAACCGCTCTTACCTCCTGAGCTATGTCGCCCTGAGCCATGTCGCATTCAGAGAGCACAATGAGGGGGAAAAAAGAACAAAGGCTCACACGCACATTACTGTAGTTAAAAAGAGTTGGAAAACAATGGTTTACGGGTACAACCACTGTGGCTGCATTTCATCTTCAAACAAATCCAACCATCTGATGAGAAACAGGTTTGATTCAAACTTTCTTGAGCCATCCAACATAATGCAAGTCTAAGTAATGCAGTACTGCTGTTAGATACTGATCTTGGAGCATTGGCAGATAATGGAAATATGATTTGGCACACAATTTTAATAACAGAAATATTACAGCAAATATATCCAAATATCTTATTCCTTAAGTGCAGTATAGAGGAGTGACCAATAAACAGGCTTGTATATGGTACTTGCTTTCCAAAATAATGCTATGCAAGCATGAATCCCTGTTTTTCTTTATTCCCCAATGTAGAAAGCTCCATCGTAACTGTAAACCTGCTCTGGTGCTACATAATCTGCTGTCAATTTGCAAGTATGCAAACAAGCACACACACACGTCCTCCAAAAGTGGATGGCTACCAGCAGTCTTCTCTTTTCAATACATAGTCCACCAACTGAACAGCAATTGTACTCAGGCTACAACCTTCACATGAATCAACTGGAGGTTGCAATTCAAACCGAAAATCCAATCAAAAATCTATCTCCACCTTGGGGCTCACTTTAACTACAGTGACACCCACATATTTTGGAAACTGCTTTTGCTACCACTTTGAGGTCATCACAAGGCCACTTCCCACTTATCTGGTGTTTGTGGCACTTTTATAGAGAAAGCCAATTAAATGGCTTGCTATTGTTAACCTTTAATGGGTACTTAAACTTTTTGGGTTTATATGTAACCACTGTTTCAGCTGTCAGCTGCATGGCATGAATTCTACAGAAGGAATAAAACAACTCAAGCAACTAAATATGAATTCAAGACATTTATTTTCAGTGCTCCAATATAAGACATGTATTGCTTAAAACTATGGTCAGGTGATATGCCCAAGTTATAATGTTTTTACAAATATTTTGTAACTTGGAGCAGTATTTGAATATTTTGTGTGAAAATACATTACAAAACCTCATATAACCTCAGCAGACATGACACCGGACAAGGGCCGACTCATATCAGTAACTGTGCTGCTCATATTCACACACTCGTATTCAAATTCAGCTGGCAGCAATATCCTTAACTGCCACGAAAGAATGCTCGTAACGTGCGATACACTTTACAGCCAACTGAATGTGTCCAAGTGAGAAGAAAGTATCAAAACAGTATTCCTGTTGTGATTTTCTATGATGAACCCCCCCCCCCCCCCCTCCAACCCTCAGTCCACTTGCCAGAGGGGGTTTAAGGGCAGGGGGTTAGGGCTGCCATGAGGAGCTCCATCTTATACACAAAATTGCGGCCCTCCATCTTGCTCCAGTGCACCTCTTTGTACGGACCACGCAGATGGTTCCACTTGTTGTCCTGGATCACGTCACTCTTGGGCAACTCCTTGCACAGGTTCCGGGGGAACTGGACCAGAACCTTGCAGCCGCTCTCTGGACCATTCCGCACTGCAGCCAAAGAGCAACAAGGGGATGAGTCTCATGCCTTCACACTGCTCCACCAGACAGCCAGCTGAGCCCAGTCAGCACTAGACCCAAGAAATCACACTATCCATCTCAAAAGTTGAATGATAAAAGTCATAGGAAAACATAAGTCAACATTCGTATGGGTTCTGAAGAATGTGAACATTAGCCATCAAACTATCCATCTGTCATGGCTAACGTTAGTCTACATGAATATTTAACAACACTGCACACTGCTAGCTCACATAAGACAATCACACCACTAGCAACCCACCTAATTGTCCAAAAATCCATTATTTAAAGGGTAGAAAAGAGTTATGAAATCCACCCTTCATACGCTGATGATGGGTACCCAACTACACCCCACAGTGGGTCTGGATCTCCAAAAAAGCATGATTTATAATTGCACAGTAAACTCAGCTGTAGGCTTTATGGAAAGACCTAAACCTAACCGCAACCCAAAGTGAGTTAAAGCAGGTAGTGTGCATGGAGACCAGTACCTGAGATGGCGTACTCTCCATTGGGAGACGCCACAGTGATGGCAGAGGCATTCCCGATGCTCTCCACAGAACCCAAGCCAACGTGGTTACTGAAGCTCAGAACATGCCAGCCCATCACCTTGGCCAGCTGCTGCACTGCATGGACCTGGTGTTGAGACATCTGCAACACCCAAATAGGACTACCAGTCAAATCAATACTTCTGTTGTTCATACACAAAGCTTTACAGGGGTTTACTGAATTTTATGAGCCTTGGGTGAAACGGTAGAGAATGAATGAGAAAAAGAGATGTGTGTGAGATGAGGAGACAGGAGCAGGGGAGACTGAAGAGCAAAGAGAAAAATACTATACTGACTTGCGAAAGGAGGAAGTCCTGCAGCTCCTGTTCCTGGTGGGACAAGGTAATGACACGTCCATCCCGGTGCACCACCCGTATCTGCTCAACACCGATGTTCAGCTGCAACTGGATAGATCTGGGGGGCAGAGGATGAAGTCAGTGATCAACTCTGACAGCCTATGGCCCTAATAGGTACCTCTTTACCACACACAGCTATGCAGGTAGAAGCTACGATAATGAAATGAAGCCTAACCACAATCCTTCTCCTAAACCTCTCCAATGCTAGGCTGGCATACTGGCCAGTTGTTAAACAGAACCAAAATGTTGTCAAAAATTATAACACTAAACATTAATTATTATGTCTGCGATGTCATATGCCACGAAACACTTACTTGCAGATCTGCTCATAACCCTGAGAGGTAATCAGCACCTTGACACTAGACTCGTACACATCATTGATGTTGGACCAATGAGCCTGGATCTGAGGATCCTCTATGCGACTGGCCAGGCTATCGATTGTCCGTGCAGTCCTGGGATGACACACATCAAACAGTCAGCTTTGAGCTTTTCTCTATTGTTAAAGCATGAGGCCAACTTCTGATCGACTGCAACAGGGCATAAATTGTCTGTTAAAGACCCTTGTGATCTTCATGCAAAAACCATCAGCTCACACTCCATGTTCTCCATTAAAGCCTAAAAAACCAGCATCTTTTCACTTCAGTGACTGAATTCATAAACTTTTCATCAGAATATAATACAATTTCACTGATGAAGGCAGTATGCAGACATTTTACCTTCATCTTTAACTGAACCCATCAACTCTGAATATTTCATGCAGTTTAAGATGCTATTTTAAGGCAAACACCTCTCTTTTTAACTTAAGGGATGAAATATGACCACAGTCTTATTTTAAACATTAATTAATTATATACGCGTGTCCAACAAAAAAGTAATTTTCAATAATTTTAGGAGAAAACATTAAGATAACAAGATTCACTTAATCACTTGTAGACTTTTAGCAGGATTATCAAAAACAAAATGGGTATTCTTGAGGGTACCATCACAGATGTTTATACAAGACTGCTTCATATATCTAGCCAGGACGGATTCATGCATATTAAGTCATACAGAAAAAATTCACATTCATAAAAAGACGGTTTGCCAGTAGTTTTGTTTTTTTAATATTAACATCAGCATTTGACACTCCTTTTTTCTAAAAATGTATAATGAATAGTTACTTAATTTAGACCTTCTGTGAATTAGGATTCCATATTAGTGTATGTTCTTAGTAGTTCCAACACACACAGCTTGTTAATATTCTTATTTACTTCAATAAGTGTAACAAACATCAGATTGAAATAGTATATTTATGGTGACGTCACCCTTAAAGATTATACAGACTCTCAGGGGCAACCCAAGGCCATCCAGACTTACCTGCTTCTGAGAAAGATGTGCTTGGCCTGTTTGATAATCTTCTCCAGCAACCCCTCACTCTGCTGCAGGATGGCAATTTCAGCTTTGTCGTAAGCCATGGGTCCAGCTAGTCGGAGCCGCTTGTGGCCAAAGGGGGCGCTAGCAGGGTGTGGCATCACCACAGAGCTGAGAGTCTGTTTATGAAACTGGGAGACATGGCATTTAAATATACAATAAACATTTGATATATACAGTATATCCATCTATTTATTTCATATATATATACACGCGCACGCACACACACACACCTCTCTCATGAGCTGGTGTAGATTGTGTTCCAGAACATAGAGGTGATCATCTGGTTTGGGTTTTTCTGGTGAAGCTTTCTGATTCTTCTTGTCACCAGTGGTGGAGTGACACAGAGAGATAGACAGCTGCAGACCTTCACCATAAAAAGGAGAAATACAAAACTGAATTTCTAATCAATACAAAAGAAGCAAACCTTTCACACAGTGCAATGCAAATGGGTTTACACAATGTATGGCTCCATATCCCACCTGGAAATGGCTGTGATATTATCTGGTTCTTCACCACAATGTGTGGGATCTGAGACTTGATCTGGACGGCTTCCCTGGACAACTGAGCGAATATCTCCTTGCAGAGAAGGACGTTCTGGGCAGCTTCCAGCTTCACATGCCAGGCTTGAGTTCCTACAAAGAAGTCAAACCCATATGGATGTCAGTCATACACCAACACCTATGTATACATATCTAGTGTGGGTATACATCCCTTTAAAATAAGCTGGTGGCAATACCACTGTTCCAAATCTAGTTGTATTTATAGAGAAACCTCTCCATACCCGCTTTAGCCTTGGGCTGTCTTCTGAAGAGGTTCACGGTACCAAGGTCACCAATATCAGGAGCTTGTTTCTGTATCGAAACCTTGGAAGGAAATTTTAAAAATGTGCTTAGAAAAACACTCAAACCTGAGCTGACCATCCTTTTCCCCCTAAAACAGAGGGGCATCTGTCACCTTAATGTATGCAGATCCTTCCAGGTCACTAGGAATCTGAACATTCAAAGGGCAGTAATCTTCAGGGATCTTTTTGTCCAAGTCGATGTCTGTGTTTTTAATCACTTCAAAAGTGCCGTGATGAGGAAACAGGGACCCTAAAATAAAATAAAAATAAAGTGAACATGTGCCTTATTGCATCTTTTCCCTCCCATTTTTCACTCTTTGTTCATGTTTGACTAGGATGCCCATTACACAGGTGCATTCACGTTCATACCTGCACTTCTGTAGCTGAGGTCACCCAGGATCTTGTCTCCCACTTTCCTGAGCTTCCACTGAGACCTGAGACGAAGAAGCTCAGAGTTGAAGTCCCTCTGCCTTCGATTCTCCTGGTTCTCAGCCACCGACTTGCTCAGCTTCTCTGCGCCCTTAAGGAGGAGCTGTGCTGCTGTGGCCAGAGATTTCCTTTTACTGATCAGCTGAAACACCTGAGGGGTCTGGAAAAGTAAAAGATCAGCCTTAAATTCTCCAGGGGATTTAATGCGTGGTGCAAGCCTGTGATGCTGAGGCAGACTCATAGTGATGTAATCTCACTGTGTACCTTGCCAGCAGTGGGGTCCTGTGAAACTGGGTCCAGGGCCATGTACTTCTTCTCTTTGACGACATTGAGAACATCATAAAGCACGCACATCTCCGTCAGTGCGCTTCTCAGGTTGTTACGCACAGAATCCCAGGGCCACAGCGATGGCTGGAACTTTACTGTGCCTGTAAAGGAACAAAAAGAAAAATTGTGGAACTTATAAACAAGCTTACGAACCTTAGAATCATGAAACTTTAACCCTAGAACCTCATTCCCAACCAAACCTGACATTTGTGTATCCCTTGAACTTAGGGTGAGAATCAAATATGATGACCACTTATGGTGCTGTGGTAGTTTTCTATATCATACAACAGTTAACACACAATAATAATAAAAAATTCTGCAAGTGACATGATGGTTGGTCTATTTTTCATAAACAAGTTTTTTTTAGGGGCATCGGTTTTCATGAGTTCCTTCGTCCACAATGCAGCAATCAGGCTGAGTAATGAGATGATGCTTTTAAGTACAAAAATGCTTTCATAAAAACCTGACCTTCCTCCTCTTCAGGTTCCTGTTTTCCCCATTCTTGTTCCCTGGACTCTCCAACGGCACCCTCTTCCTCAGAGTCGGACCCCTGGCCAAAGTCGATACGCTGAGCAAGTTTGGCCAGGTTCTGGGACATAGAGAGAGGCGGAACGTACGTCTCCTGCCCATCCAAGGAGACCTCCTGCACCTGCTTCTCACAGGAGGACTCGATGCTCACGCGGACTGCCGGACCACCCGACATGATAGCCACTGCTCAAACTGCAAGTGAAAAATGAGCGATTTCAAGACGACTTCAGTAGAGGAGGCAGGTTAACCAGTTCATATTTTGGGCGAATCCAGAACTGCGCTAAAAACCACCAATGCCTTTAACAGTTATTGAAGTCATGATGGACTGTGGCTTAATCTGGTAACGTTAACCAAATCTTAGCTGTGATACAAACCTAATTCGCCGACCTCAGTCTATCACCCGAGTTAGAAACGTCACTAGCTAAGTGACTAGACGCTCAGCATCTGACTCTGAAAAGTGAAAAATAAAGAACGCTCACCGCTAAAATACTAATGTTGTCCGTTGCCGTAAAGGTAACTAGCTAGCAACGTACATGAAAACCTCTAGTTAGCAACCTTGCTAAATCACCTTCCTTTCCTGAACTAATGAAAACGAATAATTATTACGCGTAGCTAGGTAATGCAGTACTCTACAATATAAACAGAACTATGCATTTAACAAGATTTTGCAAACTACTCAACACGCCCGCACTGCCAGGAGCTGATGATTCTTCTTCTTCGGCTTCTTCTTCTTCTTTGATGATCTTTATTAACGGCCCGGATTCTGCATGGAAAGTGCATTACCGCCACCTACTGTGCTGGAGTGTGGAGCAGATTATGTCAGTAGCCAGCTCCGATTTCCCAAACCTGTTTCTAATAGAAATTGCACTACAGCCTTGTAGATCCTTCTAGAACATTTCCTCTCATACAAAATGTCTCTAATATCACCGACCCTTCCACCGCCCTCCACTATCCAATTAAACATTGATATTTCATCAACAAATTTACCACACACCATTATTACGTGCTAAACAATCTCCAGTACTATGCACATCTCACACAGCCCATGTGTCCCCCACCAGCCGTAAAGAAGAATTCAATTCAATGTGCCCCAACTTTATCCTGGCCATCATCCTCTTTCCTATTTTTGTCCTTAACGTGCTTTGCCCTAACAGAGTTTTGTAGTTGATATAGCCATTTGCCATCTTTGCCATTGCCCATTATTCCCCTGTTCCTGCCACTCTTCCATAACGGCTGTCCTGATAACTTTTTTGCCTCCTCCCCTACCTCGTGTGACCTTAATATCAATTATTTCCTTATTTAATGCCTTTTTTTCTTTGCCTATGTGTCTGCTATTTCTCCCAAACACCCATATGTGCCAACACCCAAACAAAACTGGACTGCAACGCCCATCCTATGAAATCTAAAAAGTGACATAAAGACTTCTAATAGCAGATCACTTCTATCCGATTTATAAGAGCATACACTTTGCAGTGCTGATGATATGTCCGAACA
This sequence comes from Anguilla rostrata, assembly GCF_018555375.3. NCBI lineage: Eukaryota > Metazoa > Chordata > Actinopteri > Anguilliformes > Anguillidae > Anguilla > Anguilla rostrata. The sequence goes on from NC_057944.1 coordinate 22,323,587, forward strand.
TATAACCACTCTATCTGGATACACCTGTTCAACCCATTGTAGTCCCACGAATTTTGCCAGTAATTCAGCCGTATGTCAAACTATGTGATTTGCCCAGTTTCGAGATACATTCTGGGATATAGGCTACACACCTGTTCTTACATGACCTGATACAGGATCTTTTGAATTATTTTTACATATTGGCAGGAAAGAATAGTATTTACTTCTGAGGTACCCTTGACTACCGCATTGTGAATTACACTCCATTTGCGCTTGCCCGCAGAGCTCCCGCTGTTTACGCTCCACTTTAGCGGGCAGTTTAAAAAGAGGATATTACGTCACTTGACGATAACTACCATCCAGTTCATTGTTTGCCGCAGTCGTCAAAGCAGAATTTCAGGTAGCCGCTACAAGAAATCCGAAGAAAGGGATCATCCTATTTCGTTTATCTCTGTCTCCTATACGTTTTGCACCTTATAATTCAAAGCGTGTTATGAACAGGACATTGCCAAACGTCAGTCTACGTAGCCAGCTATAGCGTTGCTAGTTGGTTTGCTAGCAACGTCGCAAACTTTAACTTCGCCTTTCTTCATTATGAGTGAACGTTAGTTGACTAGTAATGTTCGTTTACCAGCTAGGTGTTGACTGTGGCATAAAGGTCGACAGTACTTTAACGCGATGTATCTTTAGATTTAGCTTCAAGTTTTTTGATGTCCATAAATGTAACTTGCTAGCTTGTACGAAGCGAGCTATTTGTAGCTAGCTACCAAGCTAATTGACATGGAGACCGTTGTCTGAATGTTGTCAACGATAATTACACTACCTTTTGGAACGTTATTAGCTACCTAGTTTGTAAGCCAAACTTAGCAAACATTTCACACTTGCCGACAGTTAACGTATATGGACCAGTTTGACCATCTAAGGGAACATGAAGAGGAAAGTGGGTAGATTAAGGTTAAGTCCAAACGAAGAGGCACAACTCATTAAAGAAGAACACGAAAGGAGGAGGAAATTAAGATTGCAGCAGGTGAGGCTGGTGAACTCGGCCAAACAAGCTGTTACCTAATGGTTAGCTGACTTGTTAAATTGCCAAATTTGGGGGGGGGGGGGGGGTGTCTTAAAACCTGTCAAACTGTGGTGATCTTGGATCAGTTTCTCTTGCTCCTTAGCCTAACCTTATCTATTATGAGCTTAAAGAAAAAAACACTCTTTATCAGGGTTCCTGGGAAAACCAGGAATTTTGATGCAGTTTTTTGCAGTAAGAGAACATTAAAACTGCCAAAATATCATGGAAAACAGTTAGTTTTTAAAGGCGTAATGTTGTTAGCTTTTAATGTTAAACTAACAACATCAAAGGCTTAAGTCTTGCATAAATAAAATGTCCTGGAAAATAATGTCTTGAAAGGAGGGGTAACCCTTGTCCGTGACTTGGCACTGAACACACACGTGTACTGCGATTGCTTTCACTTTATTGTTGAGAGTTGGCCTGAGTATGTCCTGTCAGCACGGTCTGTCTGTATTACAGGTTCGAGAACAGGAGCGGTGCATTGCACTACAGATTCGCAAGGAGGTACAGCGCCGACGTGACTGTGAGCTTCAGAACCTGGCAGATCAGCTGCAGGAAGAATGGCAGAGACAGCAAAGGGAGAAGCTGCAGGACCTGGAAAAACTCTACCAGGACAGCCTCCAAACTTTAGGGGAGGGTCATCGGAATGCGAAAGAAAATGCAAGTTCCTGAGATCCATGTTGAATCTTTTTTTTGTCTCTGTCTCTTTGTTGTGTTTTCTACGCATACAGCTCACAAGGAAGTCAGCCAAACCCTGCAGATGTGTACTTGTGAAACCTCAGAGACTTTGTTTTAAATCCTGAGCAGTGAATGTAAATACTGTTTATTTGTTGTTGCAGGAGCCAGACTTGGAGGCAATGGCACAGAAGGCAGAGGAACAGCATGAAAGGGCAGCAGAACGACACCGCGAGGCCCTGAGAGTGTTAAAAACACAGAGACTGAGACAGCAGGAGGAGCAAAGCCGGTGAGCTCATCCAAACAGAACTGCTCTCGTTGCCTTACTTTTCATTTTTGAGACATTTTGTGACTCTAAATTGTGTATCGATAAACATAAAGTTGTTGAACTGTGAAGTAGTTTGGTTACAGAGATGTCTTACAGTTGGCTTAATTTATGGTAATTTGAGCTGTGTTGTCCAAGTTCTGAAATCCAAAGAACGATATCAGCCTAAGTACTAAGTTGAGTGTGTGCACAGTGTGTGTACGAGCAATGCACTGCATGTTGACTGATTAATGATTAAACAAGAATGGCAGTATGTCTGAACTCTGCTGAATTCACCTTTGGGAAATACATCTTCCAGGAACAGCACTTTTTATGCATTATTCTGTGTAACCAGATACAGATCCTGCTTATCTACTGTATTTTTCCTTTGCCTGTACAACCAGTTTCTTCATGCTAGTAGTGAATTTTCTTTAAACCTCCTCACACAGACACATCCAAGCCAGGAGAAAAGCAATGCTGGTAGAGAAAGAGAGGGCAGCAAAAGTGGCCAGTCTCCCACCACCTTTACCAGAACCATTTGAAGTCAGTAATTGTTCCTTATAAACGAAAGCTAATCTCATCAGCACTCTGTATTAAGTAATTCATTGACTGTTAAAAAATTATCTTTTGTTTTCAGAAAATTGAGGCAAAGAAGCCACCCCCAGTCAAAGTGTCTGATGTGGATAATTTCACAGTCACACATTTCCATATGCCCGAGACAGCTGTGGATCGTGAAGAGGACACGGCTCAGGTAAGCCCTCGATCAGGTGGCTGTAACTGCTCAAAACATCCTCTTCTTGTATTTTGAATCACGTCTGGCGGCCCTCGCTGACTGTTGCTCTGTGTTGCCGAGTCTAGCCGGACGCCCGACGAGCGGCAGAAGAGGAAGGGCGGCGCTTGGAGGACCTGGGGAAGGAAGAGGAGCGTGAGAGGAGGGAACGGCTGGCTAAGGCCCGGCTGAGGGGGAGCCACGCCTTGAGGAAGGAGCATCTCTACCAGGTACTCCAACCGCCTGACCTCTGACCTCTGATCTGCTTCAAGCAATGGAATAGCCTTGTTCATTATAGCATTGTTGTAGCGATTCCTTGCATGTATTAAAGGGCATGACTAGGTGTCCTGTATAATCGGTGGCTGCTTGCCCGAAAGATTGATAATTATTGCAACTGGTTAAAAAGAAGATAAATAAAAATGAATAGATTTTGATGAGCACTGTGTTTGGTACCACAGGACAGAGAGCGCCTCCTACAGGAGCTTGAACACATGCAGCAGGCTGATCTGCTGCGAAGGCGACAGGCCGTGTCACAGATGCCCCCGCAGACTTTCCAGCCCCTCTACAGCAGGCAGGAAATGAGAGAAGACCGACAGCGGGATCTGGAGTTCGCCTTTGAGGACATGTACACTGGAGAAAGACGTACGGTCTTTGTTTTTTGCCTAGTTACCTGATGATTTTGCCATTAACCCTGTATTACATGCAAGATTTTAGCCTACGTTTCAGAAGAAATATGTATCTTATAATCTTGTTTTCCATTTTTGGCCATACTTGTTTATCCACGTACAGTTTCAGGTAGTGGTTGTTCAGTCCTTTGAACTTTGACCCCCGCCTTTGGTCGGTCTCTGCAGGAATGAAGGGAGATTTGGTCCTGCAGTTGGTTCCGGAGCCACTTCCTGCCTTGTCATCCGACACCCATGACGATGATCTGGATGTGACCCTGGAACCTGACATGCCCCCTGCTGCAGAGCAGCAGGCACTGGACCACCAGTCTCCATTGCCCCCCACTGAAGCGCAAGGTTCACACCCATTTACTTTATATTCCACAGTAAAACTAGTGTGCTCAGCCAGGTAGCAGCAGCTGCTGATTACCTAAAAAAATAAAACGATCAGACTGTGGCCTCAGATTCACCCCTGTAATAAAGAATTATAGACCTGGTACAATTATTTTTGGCAGTCTGACACATTACCTACCCACAGCGTGGGTGATTAAAGTTTTTGGGTTGAATGTAGCTTTGTTCTTGTTTAAGGTTGCTTTGGATAGTTGTATTGTTCCTGTTTAATGCTTGAGGAGCTGACTACAAGCTCCAGATTTAATTCCCAGTGTAGGCACAGCAGATTTACTCTTGAGTCGAATACTTGACATTGCTTGCTTCATTAAATATGTTTATAAATATGCAATATGTCAAATGTAAAGTGTGCTATTTGGACTGATAAGGGTGATATCAGCATAGCAATTAAATGAGTAGTGTTTGAATTGTGTGCACTTTCCATGTTGTTGTATTCTGTAGCTGAGCCTGCAGAGGGAGCTCCTCCTCATGCTTTGAAGAAGCTGCTGAACAAGATCAGGAACCAGAGGAGCCAGTGGAGCAGCCGTGCTGGTGGTGATATGACCGCAGATGGCATGACCATCGAGAGCGGCTCTTTAGCCAGCGGGGACAGAGTGGGACGCCCGCCCCCAGACGCACCCCCTCCTGACCACCTTCAGCCTTCCCAAGGTCCCGCCCCCATTTCTGTGCATTACATTTTCAGTTCAGAGTCTGAGAATACTCTTTAACTGAACCTCTTATTTGCTTCCAGGACATGAAACCACAGAGGAGTCGATCATTGCTGGGACTTTGGTGCCTCCCAAAATGCAAGCTGTTAGAATCAGCTTGGCTGCAGAGGAGAGGAGGAAGCAGGTGAGCATGTCACTTCCTGTCTCTTGCAGTTGTAAAGCTCCTGGAGTGAAATTGTACTGAATGTTGCTTATTCTTCAGTGTTGAAAAGGAAGGTCCCAGACAAGCTTGGTAGAAGTCTCAGGTTATTGGACATTAATGGTGGTCATGTGACACCGTGGTGGCTGTATTTTGGTTGCTCAGTGGTTCTCATGTAGCAGTCAGTTTTGCTTGTTGTATTCAATTGAAGTTATTGGTACTTCCTATATCAGCCCGGAGTTTCTTCAGAGATGCCATTATTTGTCCAGAAGGGTATTTGTGAATCGTGCACCCGCTCTAATGCTGACAGGCAGAGGAGCTGGAGAAGCAGAAGCAGGAGCAGATTGAGCTGCTGCAGCAGCTGGAAGAGGAGAGGCGGACTCTGCAGCTCCAGATGCAGCAGGCACAGCTGGAGAAAGAAAGGCTGCAGATTGCTGTTCAGGGAAATCCTGAAAAGTGTGTCCAACAGGAAGTCCCAGCACATCAAGAGGAAGTACCCTCTACTTCTTCGGTGCTTCCTGAGGTAGGCTGGCTTTGCAAAAGTTTCAGATTAATCTTGGTGATGCTCTGTAAACAACTGTTTCAGTCTCTCCAATTGTAGCTACAGGTCAGCTGTATCTCAGGTGAAGTTTCTGTCAGAAGTTTATATCATGAGAAATGTGCCTGTAGTCTAGGTTTGGATGTTTGCGACATCAGACATGATATATGCTAACGTTTTTTTCCAAGGAGCACACCAAGTTGAATTAGTTGTTGTGCTCTTAAATCATTTTTCCAGTTAGCACCCAACAATTTTCAGGAGCAAATGCTTTTAAAATGGGAGCAGTGTAGAGCCCTGCATGACTGATTTTCTTTAATTCTTATTTTATCTTGTCACGTAGGCCTATTTTTAAAAATATCACTGACATTCTTTTGGGGTGGGGGGGGGGGGTGTTTCCAATTAAAATGTAAAAGAAAGCAACATTTGTGTCTCTTGTAATGATAGCTCAAAATAATTATTAAACAAAGAAAAAGGCCTGTAGGCTGAATACCAGTTAGTCTGAGTTTATCTGATCTGGGTTTTGGCTTTAGCCTCGCTTTGCTTTGAAATCCTTCAAAATCGATTCAATTTCCCAACAAAGTGCCTGACCTGGTTTCATGCATCTCAAGATGGGTTTACACAGGCCTAGAGTTCTGGGACCATACTGAGTAATGGTGACAGGTTCCTCATGATAGTTCTGTAGTTTGGGCCTGAGCTCTGTTCTGTGTGAGAGAAACAGAGGTAGGTGTCTGTATCCTGTGCAGTAATTGTACTACTCAGAAAGCCTTTAACATTGCTTATGTTATTTTGCATCTCACCACCTTGAGTAACAGGGATGTACATAATACCAGAAAAGAAGAGACTAACTTTTCCATGTTCAGCAGCAGTTCTGTAAAAGATCAGATTATTAGCTGAAATGCCGACTGCCATATTGGGTAGATAGTGATACTGCTAAAACAGGTTAGTGAAAACGACTTTAGACTGGATGGAGGAACTCCATTGGTGGTATGTGCTCTGCTGCCCCCTGAACTGTGAATTGAGGATTTAAGTAAAATTTATCCATTTAAATAAGTACAATGTTTAATTTAATATGTAACTCATGTTTTCTTCAAGGTTGGCTGGTGCTAAGTACACAAGTGTAATCTTTTAAGACATTGCTAGCAGAAGGATAATGATGTTGGACACACCTGCACGCCAGGCTGATATCGGTGTGTAACTGTGTACATGTCTAATGTGGCTCTGGTGTGCTATTACCGACTCAATGAAAGAGCATAATTAAAATGTTATTTTTAAAGCTTTTAATCCTGTCATCTGAATGAAGCAGTGCACTCCAGAATTCCTCCAGTATACGGGAGGGTGTAGTTGTGCTTCAAGTGTAATTGCTTCACTGAAATTCCAACCGTTTTATTGGGTTTTATAAAAAGAAAAAAATTCTAATCAATGTAACTTAACTAAGTGAGTGGTTCACAGAACAGCTGCTAACGCTACTGAATGATTTCCAGAAGGGCCCTGAACCACAGTCTTCAGCCATGGAGGATGCAGAAGAGCACTCGCGCAGGGTCCGCCAGTACCAGCAGCGTCTTCTGGATCAGAACCGGTGATTTACCCTCAGCTGTGACCAATAGGGATCTGGGGGGAAGTGGGTCGTTGGGGGTCAGCCATTTTCTCAGTAAGGCTTTCTGATGGCCACAGTTCAGCTGTTCCCGGGTCTGCCTCAGGAACTCAGCAGTGTCTTGCTTAATAGCAATGGCGTGCTTCTATATTTGTAATTGCTGAAATGAATTTTATACACTAATAAGTGGCAAGAAAATGTAACGTGAAAATGCTAATTTTTCTCTTTCACTGAAATTTGCATACACGGCAAAAAAGTTTTGTTCTGTTATTTAACTCCTGTTCTGGAAGGAATGTGCTGTTGGAAGAATAAAATGGCCTGACAGCTGGTAGCTCTCGTCTGCAGAATCTGTATAATCATTCGCATTCTCAGTGAGTTTCACCGCGGCACAGCTCATAATGCCGCTTCAGCACTGGTTTTTGTGCTCCGGTATTTCTTTAAAGTATTGTTTGGGAGGACAAAATGGTGGAAATAGTTTTTTGTTGATGTCATCTGGACACGTGAGCTATGATTTATCCTCATCTCGAAATGAAAATGCTCCAAAAAGATTAAATGAAGCGATCTCTCTAGCTGTATAGACCATAAAGCCATTATATTTATAATCCTGGTAGAAAAAAACGTTCTTTTGAACGCAGTGCAATTTCATTTAATAAATTGAAAGGATTGGCCTTATTTTCTTGTCTTCCTAATGCACTTCTTGTACCAGAGTGCTTTATTGGTAATTTCATGTTTGCTAATGGGCTGATTGCCGTATTGTATTATTCAATGCTGTTGGTCTTCTGTCACATCTTGACACATGGGCACATTCTGTATATTTGGATGTCTTTGCTCTAGTTTTGCTCTGCTGTACCTCTGCTCATGTTGCAGTAGATGACGTGCGTTGTCTGAGTCACCCTTCATAACGCATAATAAATGTATAATAGTAATGCCATTCTCTGGCTTTCAGGCAGCACAAGCAGTCTGTGGAGGACGCTCGTCGTCGACTGGCTGAATACCAGCACGCCCTTAAGATGAAGTATTCCAGAGCCCTCATGGCTACTCTTAATCCTCCAGGCTTCCAGAACCTTCCGCACCTCCGGGCAGCTCCGCCTCTGGTGCCCCCCACGGGAGTGCTCCTCAGACCCTGCGCCCCCACTGCGCTGTCCCCTTCAGCGACGCCCCTCCCCCCTTCCACAGCGCTGCCACAGCAGGGGCCTGCTCCTGTGCCCGGTCGTGGGGCAGTGCCGAATTTACCCTTTGGCCTCTCGCACATGCACAGCAGTGACACTGACGTCCCCTCCCAGAGTCTTTCCAGCGTACTTGCCCTGGACCCCCCCCATGTAAAGCCAGTTCCTCTCCCCCGCCCCGTAGCGGCCAGCGAGTGGCCGCTTCAGGAACCCCCCGCAGCGGAACACGGGCTCGAGACCCAGTGGAACCCCCCTGCCCTGCCGCAGGTAGACGCCCGCCCGCCCTCCTGCCAGCCGCTGCCGGTCGACCCCGCCTTCCCAGCCCTGGAGCCCGCGAGACCGGCGCCCGCTTCAGCAGCGGAGCCAGGGCCGGACCCGGACCCCCGGCGGCGGGAGCTCCTGGAGGCGCGGCAGCGCGTGGAGAAGCAGAGGAGCGCCGTCCAGGAGCAGCAGCGGGCGCAGGAGGAGAGGCTGCTCCTCCAGCAGAGCCAGCTGAGGGAGCAGATGAGGAGGTACCGCGAGGCCCTGGACACCTTCCTCTCCGGCTCGCAGGTAACTGTCCGGCCCGCGCTGATGGGCCTATTCTTCCTCAGCAGGGTGATGCACATTACACTACGGGCATTTAGCAGAGGCTCTCATCCAGAGCGACTTACACAACTTTTACATTGCATTTATATTGCCTCCATTTATACAGCTGGATATGTGCTATATAATGTATAATGCAGGTTAAGTACATTGCTCAGGGGTATAATGACAGTGTCCTTCTCAGTGACCTTTAGGTTACAAGACCAGTTCTTTACCCATTATACTACACTGCCCCCCACCAGCACTCATCCGCGGGTTGGACCTGTCCAAATGTTGGTTTGTGAGTTTGCTTGTGCGTGGGTGCATCTTCCCCCCTGTTTATGAATTGGCCCCCTCGCACCGTGCTTATCCAGGCTTCCTCCTGCCCGATAGTGCTGCCTTTCCCCAGGTCGCTCTTCACTGTGTGTGCGTGTGCGTGTGCGTGTGCGTGTGCGTGTGCGCGTGCGTGTGTGTGGTTCTGCTGCTCTGCCCTGTAGATCTCTCTTTATTTTACCGGAGACTCGGGCCGCTGCACTGGCGCACGCAGGGCACCGTTCCCTGCCGGGCTGTCTGCTCAGTCACTGCACCGCTGCGCAGGGCCAGGTTAACAAATCCGCTAAAGACGGACCATCGCGGTGAGGGGGGAGGAGGGGGGTCGCTATTAAAGCAGGAGTAGCTATCCCTATTAAACCGGCACCACTCCAAAGCTTCATTTCAGTTTTTACAAATATCCATTAAGTTCACAGAAGGGTCTTGTTAAAGTCCTTCATCCCATTGTGCTCTCAGTCCAGGCCATTGGAGACGGGGTCAGAGGTCAGCCGGGAGGAGCGTCTCAGCCTGATGTCCACTCTGCTGAGGGCCATCGAGGAGTCCAGCGGCAGCCTTTCCCAGCCCCAGAGCGACCAGCCGCCCTCCCTTTCATCCTCCCCGACCACTCAGAACCAGGCAGCCCCTCTCTGCCATACTGCTCTGTCAGATGGTGCGTAGTTTTCTCTCAGTCTCGTCTTTGGAGTGAATGGAAACGCATTTTACAACTAGAAAAAAGCAATGGTTTTGTGTGGTGCGTGCATGCATGAAGGTTTGTAATGTCAGGCTGTGTGTGTGTGTCTAAGTGTGTGCGTCCACTCCTGGGTGTGTGGTTGTACAGTGTCCAAGACTGTCGGTGTGTCGCGCTCTTTGTTCTGACTGGCTAGTTACCATGGATACCAGTGTCTCGTTAGCTTTCTCCAGATAGGGCCGCGCGAGCCTCTGAAAGCAGCAGCGCTGACGGATGCAGGACCGATTCCATCAGCGCCGGCTCCCCTCTGCTCTTCGGACACCCGAGGGCTGCTGATCGACACTGTTAGCTTGCGCTCCACTCCACGCCTTCCAGAGCTCAGCTTCAAGGTGCCAGAGAACCACAGGGGTATCGCTGGCAATGTTTGGATAATTTTCTCTTTAAAATCATTTAGACTCCTGATGTCAAAATAATTAGTCACAGAGCAGAACGGACTATTTACAGGCATTAGTTACGGACATGCACATTTGAGTTTTCCCACAATTTTCCCAGAGCAACAAGTACAATTGTCCAAATTCTGCTGCACTTTTCCCACTTTTTTTTGTCGTTTTGAAAACGGACCAAAACAGACCGAATGGCAGTGTCCGTTTTTACATCCTAGCTGCTGACTGAGTAACAAAAGGCTCTAACGTTGTGGGATAATTGGCGATATTTGGCGGATCGAGCTCCAGTTTTGGTTCCAGCCGCAGTGTGTGTGCTTGGCCCGTGGGTGCAGGGCCTTTGAGTCATCAGTCACAGAGAGGACAGGGGTTTTCTGGTTCGCTGCTCTCAGATCCCTGATTATAGCACCGCGTCCCTACGCAGGCCAGGTGTGCCCCCTCCCGTTCCATGTCCCTGAAAGACCTTCCTACAGGAAGATGATTGTCTCATCAGTCTTCACTGGGCATATTTTCAAAACATGGTGGACCAGTGATGAAGGGTAGCCAAATCTGAATGTTTGCGGTATCATGGCTGCAATATTCATGATTATCCGAGAGAAGCATTTTTTTTTTTTGAGGGGTTGGGGGGGGGTGGTGTGTGTGAAAGGATGTGTTTGTCTGTTTTGTGTGTCTGTCTGTCTGTCTGTCTGTATGTTTTGTGTGTTCCCAGTCTGAGCCATGATGTAACTCAATTCTTCCTGAAGAATATGTGAATATATTCATATCCTGATGGTTTCTACACTTGAACTGAGCTCAAGACATGGAAGTCAACTGTATTTGTGTGTGTGTATGTGCGTGCATGTGTCTACGTGCCTGCGTGTGTCTATGTGCCTGCGTGTGTATGTGCGTGCGTCTGTGTGCGTGCGTGTGTCTCTGTGTCTGTGTGTGTGTGTGTGTGTGTGTTCGTGTTCCCAGTCTGAGCTATGATGCAACTCAATTCTTCCTGAAGAATATGTGAATATATTCATATCCTGATGGTTTCTACACTTGAACTGAGCTCAAGACATGGAAGTCAACTGTATTTGTGTGTGTGTGTGTGCGTGCATGTGTCTACGTGCCTGCGTGTGTCTATGTGCCTGCATGTACTTTACAAGAAGATGGCACACTGCTTCATCTGCATTTTGTATACATAGTTTTGTCTGTTAACCTCCCTGTCTCACGCGTGTGCACGCATGTACACTCATGCACATGTCTGTGCCTTTTCTTGTAGCCTCCCACTGTGCCTTTCCATTTCAGACACCTGGCTCTGTCTGTTTGTCTTTGTTTGTTCCCTGAGATATGTAATTTATGTTTATTGTGGATATAGCTTCAGTCCAAACCTTTGGACCTGCGTTTGAAATGTGGAGTGGGCACTTTGTATGTAAATGCTCCTCATTTAAGGAGACGCCATAGAAACAAGGGCACCCCCTTTGCATATTTCACCTCAGATGACACCTGCATTCCTTTTTACTGCTTCTATGAAAGGGTTCCCAACTGTGGAATGTTCTGAAAGTCAAGGTTAAAGGACTGTAATATTTATTGCCAGAGTGTCAATTGAACGTATAAATTCAGCTTGGGTGTTTTTCTTTTTGGGTGGGCTATTGGTGATAGCAGCTCGCATGCACTCTAGATTCAGAAGGAAAACAAACATGATCCCTTCACAGTAAACAGTCTTATTTTTGCTGTAGCTGTTCAGGATGTAAATTGTCTTCCCTTGGTGCTGATTTTACAGTGTCAGAACGTCCCCAGAGGCCTCTCACAAATTGGTTCATTTTTGAAGGTTGAATTGTGGAAATGTTGATGGTGGAAATCAAAAGAGGCTTTTCTTTAATTTTATTCATAGTTCAGCTGGAAACTAACGGTGTTAATTGTAGCATACAGACTGCTCTCTGGTGTGAGATGCAGTCTCCAGCAGTTGTAGCATTTGCATTTCACAAAAAGCAGCAGACTTTTCGCGTTTAGCGTTTTCAGTCCGTCTGCTACTTTGATTTAATATTAGATCTGAACTTTCAGAACTGTTGACGTAATGCAAAGGACATAACTTTTACATGGGTTAGCTCCTGTGTACGAAACTGCGTGCGTCCGTGCGTGATTGCTGTCTGAGCTGTGATGGAACTCAATTATGTCAGAAATATATTTGAATATGTCATGATGATTTCTACACTTGAACTGAGCTCAAGACATGTAAGGTGTGTGTTTTGTATTGTATTGATATTTGTGCATGCTTGTGTGTGGCCCTTTTTTTGAATGTTGACTAGGAAATGCATCAACAATGCCATTCAACCAGTTTGTTCAGTGCGTTCTGTGGCTCTGCCGTATGTGGCACCAGCAAACATTCTTTACACACGTGCCCTTAGACTGGTAAACACTGCCATGCAGGGCTGACCAACTCTCTCCCCTCCACCCCTCCAGTGTTTTCTGTATGCAACTATGGGATTATGTTTTGTCTGCATATTTGATTCCCTTTATATTGGCAACAGAAACCACAGAAGTACTGATTGATGATGGATATGTAGAAAGCTTCATTGTTCCCTGGGGGAGATTTGTTCTGTGGTAGAATCCATTACAGAGTACATTACACTCATCAACTTTGAACACCGTGAACAATAAGTAAATGCATAATCAATAGAAGAAATTGCTGGAATTCAATCAGTCAGAATGGATAGAAAGTGTTTTTTTGTATGGAAAAGGCCAACTAGACTGAATTGTATTGTATCCCCCCCCCCCCCCCCCCCTGTCCCAGACCTCACGTCCCACAGTGATCTCAGGAGCAGAGCTGCTGCCCACCCTCGCGCCCCCAAGCCCCCACTGGCACGGCCTAGACTTGGCATCCTGGAGATAATCGAGCAGCACGAGCTCAGTGCCATCCAGGAAGTGGAGACTCCCATTGATGCCAGCCTTGCCACTGGTCAGCTATCGCCAGTGCCCCCAACACCCAGTGCCTGTCTCTTTTTACTTCTTCACTCGCATTTAGAAACCTTTGGAGAATGCCGTTAAAGATCAACTAAAGGCCATTCCTTTCCTGACTTAAATCCTTGATTTCATCTCTTCAAATAGAAAGACTTTGTAAATGGATCTTAAATGAAAGGAGCTTGTGCTTTTTAAATGAAGCCTGGGGATGGAGTGTGCTTCATGTGTGCTTTGGCTGATGCTTTGGCAGTTGGAGAGGAGTTGGAGGAAGTGTCCTGCGCTCTGACGGAGGAACCTTCGGGGGCAGAGGACTTGCCCCGCGCCGAAGCGGAGCACTCCAGCGGGAGCAGCACTGTGACCGGGCGCTCCAGCAGACTGTCCTGGAGAGAGAGACTGCAGCTGGAGTCGGGCTCGTCCCCGGAGCCCGGTGAGCCAGGAGGGAGGGCCGAGTGGCGTAGAGGCAGGGGAAGGGCAGCACTGTGCTGGGCTAGAGTGGCTAGAGCAGTGGTCCTTAAATCCTGGTCAGGAGCGCTACAGGGTCCACTGGCTTTTTTGACTTGGCACTTGAATAGCTCAACAATTGATAGGTTAAAGCAGTTGATTACACAGGTAACTCAGGTGGCGCAAACTGTGGCTCTCCAGGACCATGACTGAGGATGACTCAGATTAACAGAGGGAGGAAGGGGGAGGAAAGGGGAACATGGGTTTTGGTGGTAGAATGGGAGAATGGTCTTTATCTGTGGAGTACACCTACCTATAATTTATCACGTTAGAGCCTACCTCCATAGGTCGAACAGCCTGCAGAACCGGATTTTACTTGGCCGTTTCTTCAAGGCTCTACATTAACTTTTTTCCAAGGAGCACATGTAATTAGGATACAAATTAATTCCATTTGGCGCGCATCAATTTTCACGAGAAAATGCTTTTAAACTGGGAGCTTTGTAGAGCCCTGTTATATTCAGCCAGTCAGTGGTTCTTTGCTGGAAGTTGCCCAGGGCCTGTTCGTTTTATGAATGTTAATGTGTGTTTCATCTGTCCCCTCCACCTTGCTGAGGCTGTGTTTACATATGAGGTAGTTTTTCTTATTGAGTCATTGGATTCCACCCCATGTAGATGCTGCCAGAGCTTCATGCATGCCACAGCACTCCTCTGATAATGGCCATGGTTCTCTGACCCACCCAGGCCTCATGATCCTCGACTTCAAAGCTGCAGAGGAGGTAAGAATCCCTCTGATGTGTGCATGTGTGCCAAGTGTTTCAGCACAACTCTTCTGAGGTCTGCTGCATGGTGGACCAGTGATGAAGGGTAGCCAAATCTGAATGATTGCGGTATCATGACTGCAATATTCATGATTATCCGAGAGAAGCATTTTTTTTTTTTTTGAGGGGTTGGGGGGGGGTGGTGTGTGTGAAAGGATGTGTATGTTTTGTATGTGTGTGTGTGTGTGTGTGTGTGTGTCTGTCTGTATGTTTTGTATGTTCCCAGTCTGAGCCATGATGTAACTCAATTCTTCCTGAAGAATATGTGAATATATTCATATCATGATGGTTTCTACACTTGAACTGAGCTCAAGACATGGAAGTCAACTGTATTTGTGTGTGTGTATGTGCCTGCATGTGTATGTGCGTGCGTGTGTCTGTGCGTGTGCGTGTGCGTGTGCGTGTGCGTGTGTGTGTGTTCCCAGTCTGAGCTATGATGTAACTCAATTCTTACTGAAGAATATGTGAATATATTCATATCCTGATGGTTTCTACACTTGAACTGAGCTCAGGACATGGAAGTCAACTGTATTGCTGTGTGTGTGTTTATCTTCTGTCAAACTGCTATTTAGTATGCACTGATCTCTTCGAACCGATACTTATCATACTTTGGTCAAGTGCTTGGAGTGCTGCATCTTTGGAACACATGACATTTCGAAGTCTGCTTTTCACACTCATTCACTTGCGTTATAAAAATAACTATTTTTGTCATAATATGCCAACTCACAACACTGTTTGTAATTTTTGTAACTTGTAGCCGAAGCAGGATGAAATAAGATACAAGTAACCTTTTGGCATTCTGATCAAAACACATTTTTGCCACACAGGCTAATAATGCTAAAAGCCCTAGGAATGTTTTTTGTTTTTTATTTACTCTCGTTGTGCAAGCTAGATACTGCGTGACATCTCATTTTAGACTTCATTCAAATTAAGCACTCTCTCTTTGACTCTTGCAATGTTACCTCTGGCTGTGTAAGTATTATGACCAATAAACAACGCAAAAGACGATTGGCTCAAATAAATACATAAATTAAATAAATCCTTGGAATATCTGCATTTATAAAAAGCATTTATGGCTTTTTTACCTGCGTAAAAAGTCCCGCGTTAACACGACTGCTATCTATCAAAAGTTTATCTCGGCAAGTTCTCCAAGTTTAGTGCCTGTTGGTCTATCAAAGCAGAAATATGTAAACCTGTATTTTTACCATTTCTTCTTTTGTGCCTTAACTTCTCCACAAGGAAAGGATGTCTCTCCCTTGCTCAGAGGAGAGGTTTTCTCTTCCATCAGAGCAAACCCCTGTAGAGGCGGAGTGCCTGTCCTCCTGCACCATTTCCACAGGGAGCTTCTCTGCTAATGAGCCAGACTTCAGCTCTACTGCTGCAGGTAAGGAATGTGTCTGACTGCCTGGATTGGAATTCTTGGCTCTTCAAGTTTTTCTCTCGTTTGTGCACTAATTGATTAGCTCATCTCACAGTGTTTCCCCTGCTGCATAGCTTCGATTAGGAAGCTGGTCACAGGCCGTAGAAAGCAGTGGGGGGTGAGCTTGAGGGCAGGATGCGTTGCGTCTCCGCCCACTGTTTATGAAAACACTTCTGTTCAAGTTGTGTTGAGATTTCTTGGTTTCACAAATCAGCCAAAGAAATGCGAACCCTCCTAAATGTCCTGTAGGTTTGCTCACAAAACTAGCTTCTGATGGAAGAATCTATGCTTTGTATGCTTTAGTTGTTCCTTTTAAATATAATTTAGGATGAAAATATTGCAGAGAAGGATGTACAGTTCACCCTTTAGAATACAAATTAATTGTTTTCATGAACTGTAGATATGGTTATGCTACATTGCTTGAAGTAAGCATTGTTACATTGGTTACGGTGACCTGTATAAATGTCCTAGTTTCTGCTTGACTTGGTTGGACTGTGGGGCCAGCCTAGTATCTTGCAAGGGTTTGCGATTATTTTATTCTTTTCTAGTGTGTCTTTTCTGCTCAGATAATGCAGCTTTTTCTCTTGCTGTTTTTTGTGGATGCTGTAATTTGATGGTACAAAAGTTTTATCTTTGATTTAACTTTGCATCAATTAGCATTTTAATTGTGCCTTCACATTTCATTAGAAAAGCTAATTGTATGAAAACCGTGGGGTCTGTCATTAACTGGAAAGTGTTTGGTATCAAATACATTTAGCAAATTTCTTGAGTGTACCCCTAATCCTTCTTCTCTTGCAGCAGTTAAAATGCTTCCCTCTTTAAGAAGTGCAGAGTTAATTGCTGCTGTAAATTTCATATGTCTGAGGGTGGTGCTGAATTCCTAGTAGGACTGGAAACGAGTTCCTTTCAGTGTTCTGGTTGAGGACCAAGTAGCCTGGTTCTTGGGTCTTTAAATGTATCTGTAGCTGCATGTCATCTAACCCACATTAGCTCTCAGAAGTAAAAGGAAAATAATATGCCTAAGGGAGTGAAATTTCTCCTGAATGAAATGACTAATGTTACCTTTGCCAGAACGTTTATTTACAGTGCTTACTCCTAGATATGGGTAATTTTTAAGCAGCAGCTGCAAGTATTAGCTTTAGAAATGCTCTATCACTTGAGTAGTGTTCGAGACTCACCTTGAAACGTGAGCGACCAAACTGGGTCACTTTACATTTCCTCACGTACAGCTAAGCCGGGGCGTTGGCTCTCTCATGCAGATGCGTCACTGCCGACCCCTGAGGCGGCAGGAAGAGGCGGAGCCTTGTCCCCTGCTCTCAGACACAGCGGCAGCATCTCCAGTCAGGGGTCGCTCTCGCCAGAGTCGCTCCTGGGCAACGACAGCCTACAGCGAATCATTGACAAGTACACCAAGGAGCTCAACACCTCGCTGGCATCTGCTGGGAGCTTTGCTGGTACTCGCACACCACTTCCCATGCCATTCACAACTCTGACGTGCTATGATTTTCAGTGATACTTTCCAGTGCTGACTTACTGATGCATGTCATTCACAGTGGTGCCCAGTCCTGCTGAAAGCTCTCCAGCTGCATGGAGAGCTGTTTTGGATAAAGGGGGGTCCAGCTCCTCTATCTCCCTGCCATGGTCAAGGGACCAGATTGTCTCGGAGGACTGGTCGCTAACCCCTGGGCACTCAAGCCAGGTGCTTACAGTTCACTCTCCCCAAATGTTCACACGAGCAGCTTGATTCACAGCCTCAAAAGGTCCATAGTTTCATCCTTCAGACGCAAATGTTTCTTGGTTCAGACTTTGAAAAAATGCCAGTGATCTTAAGATGATAAACAAAGGCATCTTTTGACTCTACTTTGATTGTAGCATGTACAGGTTTTTAATTTTTTTTATTTTTACAAGTTACTTGTAAAAAGTTCATTAGTGTTTTGTTTTGTTGAAATTAGGAAACCTCTACCCAAAATGTCTGTAGAAGTTTGACCAACTTGTACCTTGAAGACACACGAGGAGGACTTGGAAAGAGCGGGCTCATGGGGGCTGTGGAAGATGTTTCAAAGTGCAGCTTTGAAGGAGCCCAAAATTCTTCTTGTAAGGCTGCAGAATGAAATTCTGCATTATTTATGGGAAAGTTCTGGTTCTTTTAATGGAAATTTGAAGGTGGTGTTCTCCTGCAGTTGAAATGGATTCTGCTTATCTCTCAGGTCACTTTCTCCCTCTGGAGCCCAGGCCGGACTTTGATTCCTCCACCTCCTCCTCCTCCCGGCACTCGGAGAGACAGGAGCAGATAAGGAGACCTGAGGTGCTTTTTCATTCCCTCAATCGATCATCCTCCCTGTGCCCATCCACCCACAGACTTAAAAACAAAACTGCAGCCTTCCTGGTGAGCTTTATTAAACCTGTCCTCTCAGTTTTGAGATGATGCCCCTTGCTGATAAAGCTTGTGAGTTCTGCAGCTTGTTAGAGCCCAACCAACTGTATCGACTGTGTTTAGCCAGTGGGACAGTATTGATTCTGCACTCGGGAGAATTTAATTTGTGTTCAACAGAGTGGGTCTGTATTAACCATTCGGTTCGGGTGTGGGGGACAGTGCTGTTAAGCGGCTGCTATGCTTTGTTGTGTGGGAGGAACAGCATTGACTTCTCTGTATCATATTTAGGCAAGCCAGGTAGCAGGACACCTCTTGGACCAGTCATCCCCTCAATATCAGGCGGAACGGAGGGATTCCACTCGGTCAATTGGTGATCCCTCGGCTCAGTCAACCTCTCATTGGCTAAATGAAGGGCGTGACATCACCACAATGCAGTCTTTTAGTCCACGCTCTGTTGATTCCTCCTCCCATTTGCTGGGTGAAGGGCGGCTGCGGACAGGTGAATGGGAGGAGCTTTCTGCAGGCCAGCACAGTGGGAGCTCTGGTAAGAAGCAGTGCTAAATGGTTATGCAAAGAATGTTTTCATTTCCCACTCATTAGGCTTCCGAGCCATGGTATTGATTGTACCCATTAGTGTTCTCCAGATCTGATGTGTAGTCGGGGGAAAAAAAACAAAGAGATGCATGTCAGGATGACCTGAATAATTTGTAAAAAGAATGCTCCTGGGAATAGTGGTACAAATGAGATGCTTTAAAAACAAAATTAGGACTATTCAGATATAGTGCATTTCTACAAGGTGCTGTTTTTAGTGGTTGGTTTCTCCTTTTTGGAAACCGATTACACAAACATACACACACACAGCTGTAGCTGTTCTTACCTGTCCATAACATGTTTATCTTTTACAAATGCTTTCTTTTTTTTTTTTTTTATATAAAGTCTTGTTTGAAGTGATACCCTAGAACAAAAGGTCAGATCTTGTCTGTGTAACCAGCTATAAATTCAAGTTGGAAGTAAGCAGTCTGACTACACTTTTGAAACCATCCGGGTAATATGGAGTAAATGAACTGTGTTCTTTTAACAGGAGGAGCCAGTGGTCCGTTTTTGTCCGATGCGGAGCGTGGAGCCCGAGCCCAGCGGGGTGAGTCCTCGGGGCCAGCATCGCTCGGGGGAGCCTCTCTGCTGAAGCCTGGCTCCTCGCACCCCAGGCCAGACGTGCCCGAGGCCACACCCACGCTCACACAGGTGTGTCCAACCAGCAGCGGTTCAGCCGCCATCGGCACCTTGATACCTTCAGCAAGTTACGCAGCCCGCGGAACTCCAGACGCAAAGTCGTGTACGGGCATTCAAATTCATCTTCTGTAATGATCTGCACAAGGACAGGGCAATAATGTGATGCGTGTCATTACTGCATGTCTTAAGGGCACACATTGGTGAGTGAGTTGAGTTGACTTTTTTTCTCTCAGCAGGAGTGTCAGAGGAGTGTTCAGGACATTGACTCTAGCAAGGAGCTGCTGAACACCGGGGTCTTTCAGGAGCTCTCTACAGGGGACACTCCGGCCCTGGATGACACCGCCGATGGGGACACAACTCTCGGTGAGCTGGAATTGGACCAGATTTTTACCCTGGTCCACCAATCGCAGAGCTAGCAGGAACAAACTCTAGGGTTGACACTTGAAGTGCCGCATCCTTATGAAATGTAAAACTGCTGTTTATTGATATATGCATATTTTTGTGCTTAGGTCTGGTGCTATGGATCTTAAATTGGAAATTGCATGCTCTAGAACCTTTGTTATTTTAGCATATTGTTTAACAAATGAATTGATCTTTTTGGTCAAACTTGGTCTTTCTTATTAGTTTTCTGGCAATGGTTGCTAAAAGAGTGTGAATTGAGTCTTTGCTGACACAGATTGGCTGGATTTTTGACTTTGTGTTGAGTGATGCTCTGTAAGGTTAAGGCTGTCTTGGCGTTATCTTTCAGTGGACCCCACTTCAGACTCCTTTCATCCACTGCCTGCTGAGGTCACTCAGAATGAGACCCTTCACCTCTCTGAGCAGGACCTGCACTCCCCCGGGGGCAGTGACGTCACCCCGCCGACGGGGGCCGCGGACCCGGACAGCACGCTGGAGCAGCCGCCCTCGCCCGAGCTCCTGAGAGCGGAGTCACGGGACCCCTCCCTGTGCCCGCCGCCCTCGCCGCCCGGCTCGCTGTGCCTGCCGCCGGAGTCGCGGAGCTGCAGCCGGGACTCCATCCTGACGGAGGCCCTCTGCGCGGAGGACCAGACCCTCACAGGGTCCTGCCTCTGCAGCCCACCCGCCACCGACACCCCCTCGCTGGCCCTCCCGCCAGAGAGAACACACTCAGACATGTCCGCTTACCGCAAGGGTGACAAGACTCTGGCACTGAAGGACCCAGAGAGCCTGGCCACCAGAACTGCAGCCTGGGACAGTGTGTTGGTATGTGTGTGTTCAGATTTTAATCTGAAATAATTTATTGAATGAAAGTGTACCAGAAGGTTGGCTTTTCGAGGAAAAATGTAGGTATCACTAGGGGGCGACTTCATGTGGCATAACAGAGCTTTCAAACTGGCCCCTTGGGTCTGACAAAACGAGAGACAATTTTATTTCTCTGGCAGATTTAATGAATTGAATTAGGCGGAGGTGTGCGTCTTCCAAGTGTTCCCTTGGGGTTTGTCCCGCCAGCTTTGTGTGTGATGTGATATTGTGTGTTGCCTTGGTGCCTCGACTGTCCGAATGGAGGCTCTGCACTGGAGTGATTACTCAGGTTATTACGTCCCCCTCTGGCCAGGAAGTAACGGCCATAACCAAGCAGGTGACGGGCAAAATGAATCTTAACTTCATTACAACCAATTTCCCTGTCTAATTTGATCAACACAGCAAGTCGTTTGTTTTGCCTTTTATTTCAGTTGCCATTAACAGTTATTGAGTAAGGGTTATATTTCTGTACTTGGAAGCCTGAGGGAAGTTTTTGTTTCATGGACTTGCTCTAAATGTGAATGTGACCAAGCAAAGGATGACTTCCTTTGGCCTGGTTTTCAGTCTGCGTCAGAAACAGTCATCATTTCAAATGTCAGTTAGCATTGAAGGAGCCATCCACAGGGGACCCATTTTGCTAAATGTTACACTTAAAGACTAGCACACTGGACGCAGCAGATGTGAGGTAGTGGTTTAGCACCATTGTGTGGTTTTCTGATTCTGAGGGAGATGGTTATCCTCCTCCTGTGAGGTCTTGGTTCACATGGTGCTGGCAGAGTATTGACTGGCCCATTGCCCCCACGATTCAGGAGGCGGGTAGCGGGACGGGGATTCTGGAGGAGCCAGATCTGACTCTCCTGAACCTGACTGAGAGCACGATGCAGGAGCTGAGCATGGAGGAGGAGGAGGAGACTGGGGCTGAGAGGAAGGAGCTATCGAGTGATGAGGTGAGAGACTCATTTTTTTGTCTCCTCAAGAACCTGCCCCACTACATTTGAGCCCGTTTTGCCCCCCTGCAGTGAGAAAAGGGACCAGCTTGCTTGTTGATCCTTTAGTTTGACACCTTCACTCGTTTGTTTGAATAACTTCAATGGCCTCAATTTTCTAATTCATTTAGTTTATTCTCAATGTGCGGTAGAGAGTTGAATTCCTAATTTCATTTGGGAAGGCTCAGCCAGTTGTGTTTTCATTGTCCCTAATTAGCCAGCTCTTCCCATCTTTGTACAGCTTGTTTTTCTGACGAGAGGATTGTTTAAGCTTGTTTTGTTGTCGCAGATCCCCAAGTCTGTTCCCCTTGTGGAAGACAGCGAGAGCATAAAGCACGAGTCGCTGCCATCTCACGCAGGTGGGGATCAAAGGAAGGCATCTGTTTCTGCAAGCGGTGTATTAACATAATCCTGAATTGCTTTTGATCAGCCTAGTACTGTTGTGGCCATTATCTAGTGTTCATATTAAAATGTCTACGAGTATTTCTGAGAATTTGTGTTGTGTTAAAGCTTAGATTTCTCTATTGAGTGCTCTTTTGGTCAATATTTTGCAATGGCGACATGTGCCAGGAACTTGCAGCTTGAGCTCACAGTTTTGAATATGGATTTAAAATAATAATATTTTTCTTGCGATGCATTTCTGATGGCAGTGATGCTGCTAGAGTTCCAGTGGCCTCACAGTAACCTGCAGCAAGCCTTCCTGCAGAAAAGGCAGGACTTCGTCCAGAGGTCTGCCAAGAGGCTGGAGGAGCTGAGGGCCCGCAGGGAGGAGGTGAAGAACTCGACGCTCGTGAACCGGCCGAAGATCTCTCTGCAGAGCCAGCGCGAGAAGTCCCAAGCTGAGCTCCTGGGTAAGGCTGCCATCAGGAAATGCTTTGTAGGCTTGGAAATGAGGTCCTGTCTTCATTTTATGAAGCCTACTCAGAAAGAGGCCATGGAGACATCTTTTTATGCCTCCGCGACAGCGCAGCCGTGGCTGGAGGCATTATGTTTTCGGGTTGTCCGTCCGTCCGTCCCGATCTTTGTGAATGCGATATCTCAGGAATGCCTTGAGGGAATTTCTTCAAATTTGGCACAAACGTCCACTTGGACTCAAGGATGAACTGATTAGATTTTGGTGGTCAAAGGTCAAGGTCACTGTGGCCATAACTCAAGAATTCATACGCTAATTATGACAAAGTTTCACACAAATGTCTAATAGGATATGTGGTGTGGGGATGGCTGGTTTAAGCAGCCACACCTGCCCTGGGTCAAGCTAATTAGACCTGGCCAATTGGATAATTGGTGAAGAATTAGATAATTGGCCAGGCTAATTGGACCCAGGAACAGGAGTGGCTGCACCTGTGCGTAGTGAGGTAATCACTGCGCACAGGTTAAATCTGCCATCCCCACCCACACCAGGAGCTCTCTGTCATGACAGGGTTTAACATCTGCTCATGTAGTGAAGTGGCTTTCCTTGGGGCCCTCCAGCACAGAGACACAGGGAGATGATGTTAAAACAGTCCACATTTATTCACGAGGGCGCCACTGTGGCAAACACGCCTGCCACAGGCCACCGAAGTGGCTTTCCTTGGGGCCCTCCAGCACAGAGACACAGGGAGATGATGTTAAAACAGTCCACATTTATTCACGAGGGCGCCACTGTGGCAAACACGCCTGCCACAGGCCACCAAAGTGGCTTTCTTTGGGGCCCTCCAGCACAGAGACACAGGGAGAAGATGTTAAAACAGTCCACATTTATTCCACAAGGGTTTGGCAAGATGGTATAGCCAAATGAGCAGATGTTAAACCCTGTCATGACAGAGAGCTCCTGGTGTGGGTGGGGATGGCAGATTTAACCTGTGCGCAGTGATTACCGCACTACGCACAGGTGCAGCCACTCCTGTTCCTGGGTCCAATTAGCCTGGCCAATTATCTAATTCTTCACCAATTATCCAATTGGCCAGGTCTAATTAGCTTGACCCAGGGCAGGTGTGGCTGCTTAAACCAGCCATCCCCACACCACAGGATAAAATGATGATGTGATGACATTTTATATCTAAATGGTCAAAGGTCAACTTCACTGGCTACTGGTTGGCGGGGGCATACAACCGCGAGGCGGTATTTCTAGTTTTTTTTTTGGCTACTCCTGTCAATCATCATTTGTCTTTAAAAAAAACATGGATAAGTGGAGAACAGTTTCTTTGGCTCGTTTGGAGCGCAAGCGACAAAAGCAAGATATGTACAACAGAAACTGCAACAACAATTCTATTCCGTCTTTGTTTACAGTGGAACCTAACAGCGGAATCAAGGCCCGTCCATTATCATGCAGTTGGACAGCATAGAAAAGAATTAGGCTGCTTTTTTTTTCTTTTTGTTTTTTTCTTTTTTTAACCTTGGACCTTGTTAAAGTGGGATCATTTCAACTTGGTGCACACCAAGAGCTTTAAAAAAACAGCGAGGCACCTGGAGAGGATAAATGCGAGGTTCCTGGTGTTCCTGGCAGCATAGAAAACACGCCTCTAGTGGTGCAGCTTGTAGAGAGCTATCCACATGCTCAATGCGAGCTGCGAAGTCGAATCCGACCACCGACCTTTGTCGCACGTCTCGCCCTCTCTCTCCTCCTAATTCTTCCTGTCTCTCTACACTGTTCTATCAAATAAAGCTGAAAAAGCCCAAAAAATATATATTAAAAAAAGAAAACAAAAAACCACTTAAAACTTAAAAGGCGCTCCTTGCTGTTAAAAGCATATCCTGTCTGACCTCACCCGAATGGAGCAATCCTGAGCTACAGCGAGGTGTTCAGAATTAGAAATGATGGTGTCCTGCTCTCCTCATGGAGCCTTATCGTGGAGGCTGCTTTTCCACAGAACTGCTTCATTTTTTAAAAACACTCTCTTCCTGAGGATAAAAGAGTATCCAAGGATATAACTCCGTATATATAATTATATGTTCTAATGGAAATGATTTGTGCACTTAATCTGACTTGTGACAGTAGATAAGGTCTTGTTTTTTCCCCCTGCTGGATTATATCCCTCTCCAGCCTGGATAGAGCAGCCCTATTTTAATGCAACATAATGCAGTGAATTAAGTTGGTGCCATGCTAGTTTGAAGCATTAACATGTCCTTTTTTTCTGAGCCAGAATGCCTGATATGATTTTGGCTTTGGCTGTAAGAGAGCCGCAGAGACAGGGAAGCTCCTTCTTTGCCCGCTCTCATTTGTTTTGACTCCTGCTTTGCGCTTCTATTTCAGCGGGCGGGGGGAAACTGAAGAAGGTGGGGGAAGTAAGAGTCTGCACACCGGAGCACAGGAAGACTGAGGAGGCAGAGATGTACCAGCGCACAGAAAGGTGGGAAGAGAGATTTCATAAAAGGCCGTGCATCCGCAAACTGAACGCTTTACTGTAACAGAAACGCAGACGAGGGAAGGAGGGCTTTTGTAGAAAGCAGAAACGTTGATTGCATGCCCGGGCTGCCACTCAAGGTAGTTGGAAGTCCATTGGCCGGTTTCAGCTGTGCACATTTCTGCGGCTGAAGTTCGGCCACGCTCCTCTCCCTTGTGAAATGGTGTATCTGCTGCCGGTAGATCCTGGCCACTAAACCACAGGCACTTTAGGGCACGTTTCCTCCCCTACTGTCACCGTGGCTGACTGGAGCCATTATGCAGCTGTCAGCCCTTGGCCTTGGCATTTTATTAAACCCGGCCTTTTATTTCCCCCTCGCTGAATTTCACGTGAAAATTTAAATAATGGCCCTGAAAATTTGTGACCTGTGCCAGGCAAACGGAATTTACACGGACAGTCTGGTTATTAGGGAGTTTTTAAACGTGTACCCTAACAATGTATGTGACCTCTGCTTTGAGTTGGCATTCAAGAAATGTTACTGAAGGCAGCTTCCCTTTTTTTTTTTGAAGATGAATTAATTCAGTGTGTGTGAGCGTTTTACTTATGAAGACTTACAAATGAAAATTGGCAGAGGAGACTTTAAAGATGTGCTGAATGCACTGATGTTGACAGATGGAAATAAAGAACTTGCAACCAGAGTGCTGAAAAGCAATTTGGCTTGCGTTTTACATCCGAAGAATAACCGTCTTGATGCATCCATAGATTATATAACCGACTGGAAGAGGTGAAGCAGCAGAAGGAAATTAGGTCGAGACAAGAATCGTATGCCAAAAACAGGGAGAAAGCCAAGGAGTTTCAGAAGGTACCAGAACGCAAGCGAGCACCACTTCTGCATCCACCTACTATGTATGCTGCTCTGTTCAAGAGCTTCTGCTAATTGAATGCAGTGTAATGAAAATGTAATTCTGAGACCGAAGTGGTAATGTTCAAGTACAGCTGTATTGTGCTGTCAGGAAGTTTAGGTCAATGGATTTGCCATTAGTTTGATTGTAGGTTAAAACAGCTGCTGTACCCTTTAACAAAGTAGAATAAATGCAGCTAAAAATCCAAGATAGGAGTGTGTTTTGTGTAAAATGTTGAAAGTGGGAGTTACTATTTGGAGAATCAAACAACTGTTTTGTTCATTTTAGTATTACATCAGATATTAATATAAACAATTATTTTAAGACTTGTTTAAAGACTTTAACATAACATACTGTTCAGAGTTACTTTCATATCATTCAGAGGTTTTTGATTTATATCATACACAAAACAAACATGACACTTTCTTACCATTTCTAATTGGGTGACCATGAAGTCTTCTAATTTAAAAGAAAGTCTGGGAAGCTTTTAATTGATTTCCTTTTTAATTACGGAGCCCATTAGCTTTTTTTCTTTTTCTTTAACTGACCCTGATTTGCTGTGTCACTAAATGTTTTTCCTTCTCTTCACAGAAAACTTTACAGAAGCTCAGGGCTAAGCAAGCTCGGCATTGAAGTTGTGAACTCCTCTTTTTATGTGTGTCTAACCAATTGTCTTCTAATTTATGTTCTACTTTCACCGGCCATTTTAGATGTATTTTGTGAAATGAAGAATCTACTAAAATAACTTGAACTTTGTTTATTGGCAGATGGCTTAAGTGCAATTAAATTTTTTATTTTACTGATTAAAGATTTAAAGTTTTTTTTTCTTTTTTGTATTCGGTTATGTACAAGATCATTTTTCTCCTGACAACTAATTAGGTTCTCTCTTAGTTCTGGCTTAGAACTGAAAAGGGCGCACACACACACACGCTCACAGGAATATTTCCACCCCTTGCTCTGTAATAATTGGTGTTTTTATTATGGAGCAGAAAGTCATGTTTCCACAGTCCCTCTCTTTAGTTGCACTGGGGCAGAGGGCACATCTCTGAAGTGAAAATGTTCCTTTGCACCAGGCCTGCTGGCCCTGTCCAATTGTGCAAATAGAGTGAGGAAAGCACTGCTGCTGGAACCACGTGGTGAAAATGGGCATATGTTGAAGAATTGGTTTTAAGAAGGCGGTAGGAGCCATGAATGTGCGTGGCTGCTTCTACAGCACTTTTTTAAGTTTATAGGGGCGACATAGCTCAGGGGGTAAGAGTGGTTGTCTGGCAGTCGGAGGGTTGCTGGTTTGATCCCCGCCCTGGGCGTGTCTAATGTGTGTCACTTCAGTTCAGAGACATTGTCAAACCAAACATTAGAATGAAGACTGCATCTTTATTAACAGAAAGTAATGACTAAATTTGTGTATACATAATACATTTGTGAGTGAATTAATCAGAAGTCTCGTTCCTGAAATTGAGGATGGGTGTGAACTGAATACTGGGTATGAGGAGGGATCTAGAGATCACTTGCTAGTGATATTTTCTTGTGTAACAAAAGCTGCCTGGTGTCACGACACTCAACAGGAATTAAATCCATAACACCTTATTGGTTGTAGCGTTCCTTGTTATAGTTAATTTCAGTTGTACCACCGGGTGGCAAGCTCAACAGACATAATTACAATGTTGCACATGCAGTCATCTATTAAAATAGACCTGTGCTTCATGGGTTTCAGTGGCAAACAAGTTATGCGGGTTGTACCACTTGCACGGATTCGTGGGGATGTCATTGTTCTAACAGCCTACAATCTCCCATACACTCTACAGTGCGATTGTTCCATATATAAAGTAATTCAACATTGTTGCAATACTGGATCTGCACAGCGTAAAGCAGGTTGTGGCATATTCATACCTGTGGTGAGCTAAATGCGATCCACTAGCCTATTCTTAAGGACGTGATTGGAAGCTTGTTGAAAGTTTTGGTAGCTCCAGAACAGCCAATTTAGTTTAAATTGTGTGTCCGAAAAGGGCCAGTAGGGTGCAGGTTTTTGTTTTAACCCAACGCGACGACACCAGTATTAACTAATTAATCAGGTGTCCTGGAGCTGGGCTGCACTCTCACCAGCCTTTTTCGTGTTAGATTAGACACGCCTGGTCTAAATCAAGGGTGCAGGACGGTTAATTATTAAACGAGCAAATTAAATAATGAAGAGCAGAAGTTAGCACAAAATCCTGAAAAAGATAGGCCCTCATGAACACATGGCTGCGTCCGAATAGTCTTTTTTGTTTAGGAAGGTTCCTAACATTGAAATGGCCCGGAAGTATCTAAGTGGCAGCCATGATAAGAGCTGGTAGAATTCTCTAAATGCTAAGGAAAGGTGCTTCAATGCTTCCTTTCTTATCTCCTTTAGCATAGGGCACACGGGACCGTCCTTTACAAAAGGAAAGGAGATAATGCCGTCCCACAATTCCTTGCGGCAGCAACATTTAAAGCGACGCACCATTCGGCCGTTCACGAAAACACGATAAACATGACTGAATTGTGTGGTGGTTCTTAAGCTATTATATGCATAAGCATATAATCAGATCATAATCAGCATATTAACCATAACACAGAAGTCTGTCTTTCAAGAAAAAAGGATGAGACACTTTTAGCCAGATGTTTTTAATTCAACATGTTTGAAACTTAAGAATAATGTACAGTAGTAAATTTGTAGGCCTAACATGTTATGCCTATCTTGCATTCAATTTAACAATTATTTTCATACAGTCATACTAATTGGGATTCATGTCGATAAATATGAGTAGACAGGAGGGTGAGCGTGAGCAAACATTCTCAATGTGACAACCATTTCGTTTCCCTTTTGTGACTGGTAGCCTATATTCCTTTTTTTATTTCAATTCCAACCTTGGTAATGAAGTAATATTTTTCACCGGGTTGTCCACGTTTATATAGCTTGCATGAAACTACACGGTAAGAACGCACGGGGCGAAGTAGGCTATCTAAGATGCGCTTTTAGTAGTTTATCTTCCAAACATTGTAGTTTCACCACTGCAGACCCACGTCAACAATCCGCCGTCGCATAATTACGTATCCTAATGTAAGTGCAGTCGGATTCCTTATGAATTCTCCTTCACATCTTTCCTTGACCCTATGACGTTTTCCATCGAGGTCAAGGAAAAATGTTTAGGAAAAGACATAGGATGTAATTTTTTGACTATTCGGACGCAGCCATTGACTTAGAAGATATCTGTAGCTTCTGGCAGGGGTGCAGAACAAGGGCCAATCTGTTTCAGGATTTTGTG
This sequence comes from Anguilla rostrata, assembly GCF_018555375.3. NCBI lineage: Eukaryota > Metazoa > Chordata > Actinopteri > Anguilliformes > Anguillidae > Anguilla > Anguilla rostrata. The sequence goes on from NC_057944.1 coordinate 22,352,561, forward strand.
CCAACTAATGCTCTTACTTAATTAGCGCGATCATATCTTGAACTGACATTAGTATAAGGAGGCCACAGGAGTGAACCATTGTAGTTTATAGAGCTGTCAGAAAACGAAGAGTGAGACTATATAAATGCAGTCCATTTACCATTTAGATAAATGGTTGTAATCCCCGGACTGGAGTTATGCAATGGGAATTCCCTAGGAGTCCAGACTGACGGAAAGACATCTTTCGGTCAGCACGGGTTCAGAATCAGTTTGGTCTTTCCAAATTGGATCTTTTTGATTGCTTATTTCCTTATGATACTGATGTCATCGTTTTTGCTCTGTCATGCCACATCATGGCATCTAGGCAGTGAGAAATTGAGAACGAATTCATACCGCCGTGACCACATGACAGCGACTTGTTGCGCTTGCAGAAATGTTTCGCTCTCACCATCTGGTGGGCAGAAGCAGTTCACCAAGGTTGCGGCAATAATGCTATAACGGTCTTGTCCGGTAGAACGCGCTATTCAGTGAGTCTTTTCGGCCTCCCTTTTCCAGGGGTTGAGACTGACTGCTCTGTTGCCACGTAATCCCCGAGACTAGTGAGAGACGCGAGGCGGCTTGCGGCTCAGCAACAGCTAGCGCGATAGGCGGACAAAACTGAGAGAAATCGCCCAGAATCACTTGGAAGTAGGCTGGCACTGAGACTCTAGCGGAAAATCCAGCACCTGCGGGTTCTTTCAAGGAAAAACGAATTGCGTGCTTCTCCGCAGTGTAGGTGAGTGGAACTATGTTTAGCTAGCTAAGTATTGTACAGTAGCTAGCTAGAGTGAGACGCAACTATGTATTAAGCTACATTAGCTTGCAGACTCTGTTTCGAGTGAGGGGATTATTTTAACAACCCCTTGCAAACGTGCATAAACGCACAAGTTCTGAAGTTATGGAGGATATTTGGTATATTTACTCCTAAAGAACCATAATCACCCTCATCTGATCAAGAATAACGAGCGAAGGTTTTCCTTCTTAGCTAGCTATTCCCCTGGCCAAGCTGTCTGCCACATGTAGCAGGGCTCTTTCTACGACAGAGGTATAAGGTAGAAGACACTTTAATTGTACGTTATTTAAAATATTTAGTACGGAAGAATGGACTACAGCTACATGACAAACTGGCGATACACCGTTACCGTATGTTAGCTACATTTTAAAATTGGATTTGCAAAGTAATCCAGTCAGCTAATAAACAGAAAACTATCTGCTTCGCACTGCCAGAAAAACTGATGAGTAAGGAAGACGTCTGAGTTCTGACGAGTGTGAAGGGAAGTTCCAAAGTGTTTTGTTCAGCTAAAACCTAATACAATGTTGCCAAATTAAGGCGAAGTTTGAACGTGGAAGCTTCAAATGTAGCCTATAACTAGATACTTATTTCACCGATTTCTTTGAAACAGTTGCAAAATGGTATTGAATGTTGCCCTCAAACTAGATTAATCTTAGGTGAAACCTTTAATATTGCTGTTAGCACCGACGTTTTCTTTCTCGTGTAAAACCATATGATTAATGTAACCGGTTTATTCCATTTAAAATGTCCACATGTGCGGGTTTATTTTATGTTCTACATTGTCACATTTGGGCAATCGTGAATCCCCGACGTGAAAACTTTTTTGATATGGAAAAACGGGTGTAGCTGTTGCTTGCATCATGGACGATGAACTTGGGTTATCTCGCAGTTATCTCACACGTTTTTAACAGAGCTTTTGAACATAATTTTTGGTAATGCCTAAAGGGTTATTTCCAAAGAAGAGTCTGGAAGATTCTGTCAGTTCTACGCAACATAACACATTTATTGCCTCTCATTTACGTTTTAAGTTTACATAAAAAATGGGCTGTGCGCTTGTAAAAAGCCCTGAAACGTTCCACTAAACGGATATCAAAAAGTCTGACGGGTGTCGCTAAATTATATTAATTATATTAATAGGCTACATACCGAACTGTATTTGTTCGTGTGTGTATATATATATATATATATATATATATATATATATATATATATATAGCCAAACAGCGTTCGTTTACTTATTTATTGCATTTTACTTTTGTACAATACAATGTAGCTAGCATCGTGAGCCGTTACCATACTGTACTTTAAAAAATAAAAATAAATAAATAAACCTGGAATATCTAGTGCAATAAATATGCTGCAGTGGCCACCTGGCTCTGCTGCAGCTGATATCTTTTCATGAGGGTCTACGGTACACAGCTACAGAAAGCCATGGTCAATTGATTGTACCTTTCTAAAAAAATAAACACCAGAGAACTCATAATGCAGTCATTTACTTTGCTGTCCTTTCCTAGAACGTTGGCACTAAAACAATGTTGTATCAGCAATTGTTGATTGGTAATACATTATGAATATTAATAATAATATGCATTTGGATTGACCATTTTTTTTGGTGTTTTGGATTTATAGTCAATGACAAGTAATGCTTGAAAACAAATGGTAGAATATCTTACTGTAAGCTTCAGACAAATGTGATTATCTGTAAAGGTGAATGTAGTTTTTCATAGTATGGATATTAACCATGCATCTAATACATCCCTTGAATTACATTTTACCTCTAACATCATTCTATAAATTGTCCCTTACAGCCTGTGAGTGTGTGAATGGAAATTAATCTCAGATATTGGCTACAAAATATGTGTGCACATGAATCCATTCATTGGCAAGATGCCACTGTTTATTATGCACTGCTCTAAGCAGCATGAGTGTATGTTTAAAGTATATTTTTTGACACTCGATATAAAGGTGAGCTGGACATGGTGCTGAGTGGCTTGTGTATTTAAGCCCCCTCTCTGGAAATTGGCCAGGGTCAAAGAAGATTGCCAATGCCTGAAATCACATTGGAGGATTTGGAAAATAAATTATACAGCACACTGGCATTGATCCGACATGCTGAAGGAAACGACAAGGGAACCCATGTCGTCTGTCGTGAGAAAAAGACCTAAAGTTCTCTCGGCACCCTCTAACTCCCTCCCCAGATTGGAGTCATAGAAAAAAAGGCACTAATGCAGTTGGTATCAAGTCTACTGGGCAGGACATTTGAATCCTTCCTAACTCTCCCCAGTTCCCTGTGTTGGTGCTGACAGGGTGGGGCCATTTGTGATGTGAGCTCAGATGCACTGTTCTGAGATGTCTGACCTTGTCTGCCTTTGAAAAGAATTTTAATCTTTTTTTTTTTTAAACAAAACCAAAGTGAGATTTCTTGAGTTTTTGGAGAGTGTTGGGCTGGGGTGATGTTGCAATCTGCCATTCCAATCCTGTTGACTTCTCCCAGAAGACTGTCCTAATCTTAGTCAGTATGTTAAAAAAATATATATTTAGCTGATGAATGATTTGTTCTTTGGAGAGTAATCCATTTACATTTGCTTTCTTTGAGTTCAGGTCTAGCATTAATTTGCGGTTTCCCTCCAACTTTTGAAATTGACTGTTCTGCTTCGTTGTGCTGGCCAACAGACCAAACCAAGCCGATTCCGAACAGCTAGCAGATGAAACTGCGCTAATTGCTGTTACAGGGTCATTTCAGAACCGAGTATCTGCTCATTACCGCCGTTCGTTCTTATAGTAGTATCCGGGAGTTAATGACTGCTTTGAGCCCATGCGTTGCCTCCCTTTCTGCTGTGTGCTGCCCGTCTGTGGGAGTATGATGAATGTTCCTGAGCTTGGTCAAACCTTTCGCTGATCTACTGCTCTCTAGATAGAAGTTGCTTGCTGAAAGCTCCCTCCCCATCTGTGTGGCATTAACAGGCGTGTGCGGTCATTATGCAGAGTCAGAGGAAGTGTGCTCAAAGAGGCATAAATAACTCTAGCGTCCTGTACTGATGCTTACGGAGTTGAATGTGCTATAACACAAAGGTCAATTGCTTTACCTGAAAAGCTGTGCGGTTTTATTGAATCCCTTAGCAATGAAATGGATTGGGTGGCCTGTGTTATTAATAAAGTTGTAATACCCCTTTGTGTAATGTGGAAAAGGCTGAGCCACTATTTTGCACAGATGCTATTTTCACACAATTGTTCACAAGACCCTTCCTTCATTAAAACATAAATAAATAAATAAATAAATAAATAGTTAATTTAATTTGGGATGTCAGGAGCAGGACTTCATGTGGATTTTTGTCTTCAGCCATGTTTGTGGGTGAGCAGCGAAGTAATGTTCACATAAGAGAGCTGTTATGGTAAAGAAACAAACAGAAGTGGTAAACTACACCCTCAACCAAAGAGGTCTAGAAACTAGTCAGCTGGGGGTTTGTGAAAAGCAGAAAGTCAATATTCTGCAAAAGGGGTGAATATTCTGCACTCTAATTGGTATAATATGTAACAGAAAGGAAGACCAAATGGTTGACCCTTTTCCACAAGCAGAAAGAAGGTGACGGCGCAGGCTTATTAAACAAAATTTAAAGAACACGTACGCATCCATGTCTGGTTTCAGGTACCAATAGCTAGCTTATAAATGTACGCTCACACAGTATTATAGGACCAGAGGATTTCCTTGCCAACTATTTTTGGGGGTAACATCATTACCTCTAGCATGATTACCTCTTTGGCAGAGAAATGAGAAATAATCAGCGAATGCAGAGTAAGATAAATGTGCATAAACTGTTGTCTTTCAGACCATCCTGAAGCAGCACACATTTGGGGTGAGGTTTTGTTCAAATGTCCAGGTCCAGGTACAAAATTTCAGACCAGCAGAAGCCGAGTGACCCTAATGTACACCCCAGAGAGAGAGAGAGAGAGAGAGAGAGAGCGCCTCTGACTGCCTCTTTCCTTCAGCCCACTGGCTGTGTACTGATTAATAAATAAGGCTGAGCTACTGCAGAGCACACTGCAACGGCATAAAAACAGGACTCGGACAAACACACAGACGCAGACACACAGACACGGTCTCTCAGTCTCTCACGCACTCACACACAGACACACGCATACACAGCCAAAATCCAGGGCTGATGGCACACCCAATCATCACAGGAAAACACAGTACCGAGATGAACCTTCATTAATAAAACTGTTAATGTAGGTACAGTTAAGACTAATTAATTGTGTGAATGTGGGATTTTCCCACCGTTAAACCAGGCGTACACAATTACTAAGATGGGAGAATGCTGGTTCGGGAGAAGTGGTGTGCTGTGGCTTTGTGCAAGGGTTCAATCCTGTTCCTTCAAATGTGGAAGGCAACATACGACCACCCACACAAAAAAAAATAAAGGGAGAGGAACCATGCATTTAAAAAAAAAGATCCGATCCATGAAAGCAGATGCCTAAAAGCAGAACAAAATGTGGACCCCAAATATAGTGTCCTATATATAGTATAACCTCAGAGCTACAAATACTTTGGGAATGGGGGTCATTAAGAACTGTGAAAGGGTTGTAACTTGTGAACCCAGAATGTAGCAATTTATTTGAATGGAAATTATTAGATGTAAATCATGAAAACTAGTCAAAATAAAATGGAATATCATTGAAAGATGTTTTTTCTTGATGGGCTTTCTGAAAGATGCAATACAATAAGTTAAAAAAATTCCACTTTAATTCTCAAAAGGACCTTTACAGAAATTCCAACGTTAATGCCATAACCACCTGTGTTACAATACAGTTCTGGCATTTGGCAGATGATCTTATCCATAAACGAGAAGGCAACTGCATAAATTGGGGTGAAGGGCAATAGTAACCTTAGAAGTGGGTGGTAAATACTCAGACCACAAATATGAAAACTATGGATCAACTGTAAAATAGTTAACTATGTTAGGGAAAATAGAAGAGCAAGATGCACTTAGCAAACAAGATCACAATGCAAAAATATCAATAACAAACAATGTAACAACAAAATAGAAGTGAAATCAATTGAAGTGAAATTCAACACAGTTGCAGTAGCCAAGCTGTTGGCTGAAGAAGTGCTAGAGATGGTCAGAGGGGGTATGATATGAAGAGGTGAGACTTCAGTCTGCTCCGGAATGTGGGAAATGCCTCTGCTGTTCTAACTGAGGTAGGGAGGCCATTCCATCACCCTTGGGCCAGGTCAGACAGCAGGCTTGCCCTGGAAGTACCAGGACACAGCAAAGGAAGAGGAGCCTGGTCTGCTGTGGTTGTAGGTTCCAGAGCAATGGAGTTAGTCTGTATGGTTTGATGGCCAGAGCAGTCCCCTTACTAACCTGGTATGCTAGCACCAAGATATAGAATTTGATGCAGGCCGTAACAGGTAGCCAATGGAGGGAAGTGAGAGGGGAGAAGAGTGACCTAGGATGCGTTGGAAGGTTGTAGATCAGGTGAGCTGCAGTATTTTGGATGAGTTGGAGGGGCTTGATGTCGGAAGCAGGGAGGCCACCATGAAGAGAGTTGTGGTAGTCCAGTCTGGAGTTGCAGAACAATGGTGTTAAGTAGGCAAACAATGTTTTTTTTTTTTTTATACCTGTGCGTTATCTGCAAGATAAATTAATTTCATCAACATGTTAACCACACATCTACCTATTGATTTACACAGGTGCAGCTAAATAAGGATAATTGTCATCCTTAACGCCATTCTTCTGCAGCTCTGTATTAATCCCTGGTGAACGCGTTGGAGTATTTTATTGTTTCTGTTCTGAAGCTGCCGTGTGGCATTTTATTTTTTACATGGGCAGAGTGCCTTGGTTCCTGTTTTCCTGTTTATTTTTTTTAATTTAGTTTATTTGTATGATCCTGAGGTTCTTGGCAGTGGAAGAAGAGGATAGTCGGGGTATCACCCAGGGTGATGCAGAAATTAGATGGAAGAGAGGATGTGGCAGGAAGGTAGAAGATCTCTGTCTTTGCTGGGTTTGAATGGTGCTTTATTCCATCCAGCTCTGGATGTATGTCATTCATGCAAGCTGAGATCTGCCTGGTGACATTCGGGTCAGTTTGGGGGAGGAAAGAAAGTTGAGTGTCATCAGCTTTGCACTGATATGACAACCCATGGGCAGAGATGACTGAGCCAAAGGATCTGGTGTAGATAGGAAAGAGGATGTGAAAAAGCCTTGAGGGACCGCTGTGTGAGGTGTCAAAACAACACCACCCCAGGTGACCTGAAAATACCTGCTGGTGAAGTAGGACATCAACAAATATAGAGCCGTTCTGTGGATCAAAAAATAATTATTGTGTTGAATACAGAGAAACGGAAAGTGACTCTCCAAGAAAAATATACATGGATGCATGGGATGAACAGTGAGTTAACTGCAGCTAGATATGGCTTTTACGGTCAGGCAGCTTGTGATTACTGACTACCCAGCTCAACTTGAACTGCTCGCACAGTTAATAAATAAATTCATCTGTCACTGTGCTTTGAAGCATATTGCCTTTTGATCTCCACTGTTTACGCCAATCTTAAACCCCTTCCAGTGTCTTCAGTAACAGTTGATAAAAGTGGCCTATTCATACGGTTTGATTATGACCCCTGTGCCACTTATAAAACAATAAATAAAATATCCCAAGACTGTTTATCCACTAACTGAGCACAAGCTGAGGAAGTTCTGTGATGCTGGGAAAGGCATTACTGCAGGGATTCAGAGTCTGCAGGATGCTGGCAGACTTTCAGGCAGGGAGAGAGGGGCCTCTGACTACATAAAGGAGGTCCCAAACTTTTGCATCAGGAAGCTTGCATCAGCCTGTGCGCATGGTCTGCAGTTTCATGTCTGTGGGACCACATTGCTCCCCTCCAGCCTGTCACTACCAGAGTAGCACATCACACTTCAGTCCTGGGGATTCCAGAAGGAATCGGCTAAGATCCAGCGCCCCCCCCTCCCCCCCCCCGGAGACATGTTGGGGGTTTGGGAATGTATGGCTGCCGCAGGTACTGGCTCACTTGTCTGGGAGGGGACTATGTATAAAAAGTGCTGTAATTTCTACATGATGAAACGAAAGTGTATGAAGTGTATGAAATACCCTTAAATAACATCTGAGAATGTGAAATTTAACCACATGTGAATTGATACATTACAAATCAAATATTTTGGAATACAGAACCAAATCAATAAGAAATACAGCATGTCTTTATCCCAAACATTATGGAGCTCGCTGTATATACTGTACACTTGTTCTGGCTCCAGGGGCTAAAGCCACATCCTGTAACAGATGACCACGTAATTGCTCACAAAATTGGGCAGGTATTACCACTTCTGGGAATTATCTGGTGTTTTGTGGAATGTGGATATAATCTGTGTAATCCAACAGGACTCATATTCTTGCATAAATGTTGAGTAACAGTCTAGACCTCTAAATACCAATGGCTTGTTTCTTTTGCAATTACTTGCTGGCAAGCCTTACATCCCATTATACATCATTTCCAGTGGCTATTTTCACACAATCTGCATAGAGACTGGCTGTTTATATCATGAAAACCAGTTCTTAAGCATCCCCTTTCATCTCAAGCAACATTTTAATAGTGGCTTTTCCAGAGGATCACAAAGAAATGACACCTGTAGCCATAGCAACACAACTCTGGGCAGCCTCCAGGAACCTTTACAAAACAAGAAGGAACCAGACATTAAAAGGACTTCCAGAATGACAGAAGTCATTAAACGTCTTGCTCGTGAAAACGAAAATGGACTACGGTGATACTTGTTCACTTGCTGCGCTTCACACCTGTCAAAATGTTGATCTGATAATTTTCACCACGTTAAAGGAAGCTTCCAAAATTGAAGGTGTTCAATTTTCCACATCTTTTGAACACTTCAGCTGAGATTTCACAAGTTAAAGAGCCGTCTTTTCTCCACTGTTGCAGTTTGTCAGCTCCTTGTGTAGTAACCCACCCAAAACAGCCCATTGCTGTGTCACAGGCACATTTATTAAGTAGGTGCAGGCTTGTCTAACTTTATCCTCCCACAACTCCATAGCTTTGGGGCTTTCAGAAGTTGGTGTAGCAGCATCATATTAATGGACCAACATCATATTAATGCCCATAATTTTGGATGAGATGTTGGAGGTCAGGTGTCCGCATACTTTTGGCCATGTAGTGTATAACTGGCCTGAAGAAAAAACTGTGATTTCCTGGCTTTACAGAGTTTTACAAAAATGTACTGATTAATTTAATTGAGACCAGAGATGGAGAGAGAAGCCTGGGCCAAAGACCTTGTTAGTTTCTGATCTTTCACAAAAAATTCCAAATGGGCAAGCTGCCTTGATTGCAACAGGATCTAAGCTATATTTAGCCGCATTGTAGAAAAAACAGGTCCCTCCCCTGCAATAGGAAGGAAGTGTGCCGTGCTTGTTTCAGTGGGCGCATTATACTGACCCTCAGTTGCAGGAGGCTACACGCTTCTCAGTTCTGCTACTGTATTTCAGCACAATACCTGCACCAAAGAAACACTTCCTAGAGACCACTGGTGTAGCCACATTTACACTTCCCAGAGAAGGAGCTTTGACCGAGGCAAAATATTGTAGAACATCAAAGTCCCAGAACCCCGACCTGGTCCCCAAAATTCTGACAAAAAATCTGATATAATCTTGTGCTGCTTTTACATTTCCAGGATAATCACGCAAAATATCCTGCGGTGAAATTCTCTAATCATTTTATAAACCGCAAAGGAACTAGACACAATGCATTTAAACCCTCAGCTCCGTTACGCACATCTATGATTGATTCCACAGTTTGTAAAATATACCCACTGCTTGTCACATTGCTGTCAGGAAGGGATGAAAGATATTTTTATGTTATGGGCTCATGAATTGTTATTGTGTTTATACTCGAGATGTATGTTTGTGTGTATGAGATATGCTGCATGTGCTTGTATGAAGCTGAACTGAACGGTAAAAGAATGAACCTGGCTGGGGGTATCCGAGGAGAAGCTGGGGAAGGCTCTGGTCTATATAAATGTAGCAGAAAAGCTCTCTTATGGACCTTTAGCAGGGTCTGCCCAAGGGTCCCACTGGCTTATGAAGCAGATGGCCACATGGAGTTGAGGGTAGAATGCGGAGTCTCTACCACTGGCCACTAAGGGCATGTTTAGGCATTTGCATCACTGGAGTTCATGTAGTTTCTTCAAGATGCCATACTGAGCAGGAAGAAGGAATGGGCATTTGCCTCTGGCCAGATTCACTTAGTCGTCTGACAAATCACAAGTGACCATTATGTTGTATATTTTAAAGGATCTAAAAGTTATTGCCCAATGAACCAACCTCTGAAGGTAACAGGCATCAAGAGTGAACAAATAGACTTGGTCTAGATCATCCCAAATTACATAATTTGACGGAGTGGACAAGGAGATCAACAATGGTTTCAAATGCATGGTTCTGTGGGCTCTTCTGCTATAAATGGATCATGGCAAATGTTATCTTGAAGACCGGATTTTTAGTAGTACAATATTTACCTTCATATCTCTGATTTCTTTGATTAGGTAAATATCATGGAAGATTAGAAGCAAAGATTGTGGAAGGGGAAGAAACTAGGATAAAATGCTGGAAAGAAGGCAGTAGGATGTGTGTTCATGTATTTGTATGGGTGCGTGTGTCTTGGGGTCCCTGTTGACCTGTGGTTGGAGATACTGTATGAACAGCGTCAGGGAGCAGTGCATGTACACACGGCAGCACAGACCACCTCTGACCACAGGCCTCTGTCTGAGCACACTTCATAGCCCTCATCCACGACGTTGATGAACTGCCAGCCTCATGACACTGACGGCAGCATAGATGGGTAACCGGGCCACGGCTGGACCTAAATCAACCGAGCAGCTCCCAAGGTTGTTCGGATCTGGGTTCACACTGGGAGGTGTAGGGATAGAGCAGGAGAGGCTGGCGAGACGGAGAAGTCCCTGTCGAAGTGCGGGCAGGGTCGTTAGTCAACCACGGCTCTTCACTCCCCCCCACCCCCACTTCTCCTCGCCTGCGGGGGATATCGGTGACCTCTTTTTGATTCGGGAGGTGTTCTGAAGCAGACATGATAAAGCGAGTTACAAGACGTGTCCTGGGGCAGCCGTCTGCCTCATACTGCTTGTTCCTTCAGCACAATCCGTTAGCCTGAAACCATTATTAAGGACTGGGGGAACAGTCCTCAGATCGGTGCCATTTTAGTTACCACTGTTATTCGAATGGCTAATTGTTTTAATGTCTTTCATTTTGTATTAGTTTTTGTGCAGAATGAAACCAAGCAATTCTATTATTTTTGTCCAAAGTGAGTTGTAAAGCTTACATTTTAAGTATTTATACATCCAAGTGTCACAGTCACCTGGTTACTGGTCACTTTAGGATATGAATTTCAAAGTCACCCTTTACTTTCTCTTTACTCCTTGGTGAAAGTCAATCTGTGGGGAGAATTCTCAAACACTTCTCAGGATGGCAAAGCATCATAAACTGATAAAACCTAAAGTGATCTCTTCAAGGTGCATGGAATAAAAAATTACACCCCCCCCCCTTTCCTTGTTCACCTCCTCATTGGACAATTCTCAAGTTCTCATGTAATTTATTGAGCGAGATGGCAAGCGTACGCACACTATAATTGAGGGAAATTGAAAGTGTCATTTGGCCAAGGCTGTATCAATAATTGGATTTGACGCATGCACTGGGGAGAGCTTTGAAGGAGAACCCAGCAAGTCATACTGCTGTCAGACACACTGACTGCTGAAGCCTTCTTTACACCCTCAGGCACTCTGAAGGGAACGAAAGAAGCCTTGCTGTATAATACCTGTATGTAACTGTTACGCAGTAACTATTAGTGTACGAAGAGGCAGAAAACTGCTGCTATTGCAGATAGAGGGAGTGAGAGGGGGATAGAGCCCTATAATGCAGTGATTCAAGAGAGGTTTCACAACACTTGGCAATGTAGAACCATGCAGCTTCAGCCCGGGCATGGGGGAGCCATTTACATATGGGTACTAAAATACAGATTTACTTTTTTTGGAACAGCAGGAACCACATGACATAATTTGTACAACTGAATATTAACTGTAATGAATCTAAATCAAAATTTTCTGGTTTTGTATGAGGCCAAAAGAATGTGGTTTGTTTGAAGGGTAATGGGTGAGTCTGTGGTTAGAGAGGCTCTGTTTTTAATTGGTCACACGGATTATGTGAAAGGATGCGGTTTTGTCCTGCGGACCTCTTTCTGATGTGGGGGGTGTTTTGTGTTCTCCGTGCACAGGCAGAGAGGAGCGGCCAGTGACCCTGGCAGCGGAACACCCGAGCCTCCAAAAGAAGCAGGAGAACTGAGCATCAGAGGAGCGCGCACGGGCAGCAGGAGCCATGAGGCAGCTGAAGGGGAAGCCCAAGAAGGAGACGTCCAAGGACAAGAAGGAGCGGAAGCAGGCCATGCAGGAGGCCCGGCAGCAGATCGCCACCGTGGTGCTGCCCACGCTGGCCGTGGTGGTGCTGCTCATCGTGGTCTTCGTGTACGTGGCCACCCGGCCCGGCGCCATCGAGTGAGCCGCCGGCCCGCCTCCGGGAACGGACTCCCCCGCGCCCTGCCTGAAGGATTGCCCCCACCCTGCTCTCATTGCACTCCGTCCCCACCCTCCTCCCATTATTTCACATCCCTTCCTGAAAGTTATGAAATTCCACTTCTTACCCTGCCCCTCCCCTCCATTTCTGTCTTAAAATTGAGCTTCCCGCTGGGTTTCATGGAAAGTGCAGCAAGAAAGCAAAAAAAGTGACTCGTACAAGACAGGCAAACAAACAGGAAAAGTTAGTGTTTGTGCCACTGCATTATTCTCTACATATGTGCCTTTGAGTGATCGATGGGTCGGTGGGGCAGGGGGAGGGGAGGGTGGCGGTGGGGGGGGGGGGGTGGTTTGGGGAGCGACCGTGGGTCTGGTTCCATGTGAAGATCGTTTGTCCAATCAAGCGTAGCTTTCTAGTTTCCTATACGTTTTCTGATGAAAATTTGGATTCATCTTGCCTCTATGATGCTGTCTTATGGGAAGGGTGTCAATTTCATGCTTACCAAAGGACCCTAAACATGGCTTGCCATCAGTGTGACCAGGGGTGCTTTCAACTAGACTAAGCGCAGGACATCGCCGTGACACTGGGGGTGGGTGGCTCAGCAGTCGCACTGAAATCCCGGAGAACGGCGGTTCACAATCCCGCATCCTGTCGCTGTTGACTTTCACTGGACATTGTCTTTTCAAGCTGTTATCCTCTGCTGGAAAATGTATGCGGCTAACGGAAGTTGGCTGGAAGAAGAAAGTTTGTTTAGTTGAATGCGCCTCGAGATTGTGTATTTCTCGGTTTTTTGTATGAGTGAACGTATGCCTGAGTGTGAGTGCGCAGGCTAGTGCGCGTGTCATCGAGATGACAGCTCCATCCATTTGTGCTCACGTACAATCTGAGATACACTTTGTACCATTAAGTTATTAAAAAAAGTCACACAACAAACACCTGTTCAGACCTAAAAATGTGCCTTATACATTTGACAATGTACAAATTCAGTTAATAAAGACAACTGAAAGAGACCAGCTTTTCCGTCCTCTCTTCACAATTTGTACAGTGCTCTTATCTCCCCCAGACAACATACCAAAGATACACACAGGAAGTCTAATGGAACTTTTTGTTTGTGGTTTTATCTCTGCCTATCTCTCTCAGAGCAGAAAGTAAGACAGACTGAAAGCTTATTAAACACAGATTATGGTTTTTGTGTGGGATGTTGCTTTAGAATTAGTAGATAGATGCTGTGTTCTATTCAGCGTTTCGGGAAAGTGTCAGCTAAATATCTTGTCACTTGTCGGGTACCCTAGCAGTTTTAGTAACACATTTAATTGTATATTTAGCCTGATTGCTGAATATTTCATCATCTGTTGTGACACACATAATATCTTCATTTGTGGATGAATTTGTTATTCAGGTTTCATATATGTTGCCTCGGGGTCTCACAGCAGCATAGGTCATACTGCTGTGTGAACCTGGCCTGTGTAGGCCAAGCTGCTCTTCAGGAGGATGCGCCATCTTCCGGCTGACAGATGCCGTACTTCTGCAGTGCCCTCTGGGTGTCGCTGTGGAGCTCCTGGATGTAGGAGTCAAAGTTTCGCTCCAGCCTTTTCATCATCTGCTCTTCCTCCTGAAGGAACTGCTCCCCGATAGTGAACACGGGCCTGGGAGACTGGGGAAAACATGGCGGGGAAGATAAGGTGATTTGGTGTAATGCATACACACATCTGTCTTTTCAGCAGAAATGAATAGAAAGCTGGGGGGGAGGGGCGGGTGTTCAGGCCTGTAATAATACAGATTTCAGTGTGCTCATGGAAGTAATGTTTCCTCAGGAATGAACATTTGATCAGCTGTTGATATTGGCAGGTAATCCTGGGGTAAGTCATGATATCCATCCATGCAGTCTAGTTTGTCTCGAGGGCACGCGCGTATGGCAGACAACTTTGTTGACTAAAAGGGGTAACAATGCTGCTGGAGTTATTCCTTATTTGATATATAAATAAAGATGTCATCAGCCAGGATCCAAGAGTGCCCCGCTCCTCAACACTTCTTGTGCTGTCTCGACTCTAGGTCTGTGATGGTGTTTTAAAAAAAAGTTTTTCTTCATTTAAAATTTAAAAACCACTACAGACATCAAGTAGGGTGCATTTTTGGATCTACGTATTCCATTGACTTGAAACGATAACTTTCAAGTCAATGTTGCAATTTGATTCTTGCCATTTGAGTTCTTGAACAAAGTTCTATCATTGAATGACAGAAATTAGGAATTTCCAGGAGTGGCGCATGAATGTGTTGCCTAAAAGCCAGGTAACAAGAACGCCTTGTGGTGTATTTTATGTGGAACATAATGGATAAAGAAAATGACACAACATATTAACTGATTATTTAAAAAGGGGAATATGCATTAGAATATATTAGCCTGCATGGGTCTGTAAAGATTGCCATTATTTCTGTGAATAGTATTATAGTGCCCACACGCCGGTCTATAAATAGACTATTGTAATAAAACTGTTTTGTTGTAAATGTGTTCTCTTTGAAACTGGATGTGCTGTTGAATAGTTCACTGTGCTGAGTGATGGGGACGCGCTGCGATTGAAATGTAAATGGCGTGGTATCGCTGTATTGTCACAGGACGTCTGGCGGAGCTGTCAGATATTTTTCAGAGAAAGAAAGAAATATAAAAAACAGACAGAGACCTGCCTCCGGGGACCATCGCTCCAAACCAGCACTGCCCTGAGAGTTTAGGCGATAGTGCCCGAACAGTAATGTCCATTTCCCATGACACACACACACACACACAAATGGAACTTTTTTATTAGAATTCAGCCGCCTTGCCCATCAGTTCTCCTGAAGCTCCGCAGAGCAAACTGAAAGCACTTTGTACAGGGACTGTAGATTGAACCTGTGGTCTGTGGGCACTGGGGAGGACAGTGAGTCAGTAGGCTGCCCAGGCCTTTATGTAATGACACATTTCACAGAAATGCTTCAAGGCTGTCTGCTATATTTCTGCACTCAGAAAATCCACAGGAACACATCCTCTTGGCTTCAAGGACAAAATTGTTGGAATGAACTGCTCACAGAGGGATGTGGCCCTGTAAAAAGCGGTGTTGCGTGTTTATTTAACTAGTGTCCCAGAAAACAGGTGTTGAAAGGTAATTGGGGTGAGTGAGGCCGTAAAAGGATTTTGCCGTCAGACACCATACCTCCAGCTGGAGCTTATACACGTCAGGAGAAAAACGCAGGGAGAAGCTTAGGACTCACCTTTAGGACTGAAGTTTCCAAAAGGGCTGACACATTCTTAGTCCTGTCTACCTTGGCCGTGAAATCTTCCTCCCTGTGGCTGTTGCCATGGGGATAGTAACAGTCCTCAGGTTTTGGGGTGGGGCTCTGTGCTGGAGGGTAGCCGGTAGCTTCTGTCTGCTCCCAGCTGGCTGGCTGCGGGCTCCTGTAATTAATCACAGCAGCAAATGCTGCCTTAGATGTGGGCCAAATCACCCTCACCTTCTCTCCCCTCTTCCCATCTGACTTTGGAGGCCCTCTCACTGCTCATACTTTACCAGCCCTTCTGCCTTTATTTTCTCTACTCTGCCTATTGAATCTCTAACACTCTCCTTTCATCTTAGCAATGCCTTTCACAGCAGAAGGGCATACAGCTGGCCTACCCTGTGGTCGGTGGGGGGAGGGACACATCACCTTTGCCATCACCTGTGTGATTTATGCCGCCTCGGCTCACTGGTTTACAGCGTTCTTTTCCTCCAGATCCCTGTCTAATCCTCCTCATGTGCTCCCGGTTTCTAGGAGAGACTGACCGCAGATCGGAGCACCGCAAGGCGATTTTGCACACTGTGTAACCAGATCACCGTGACCCATCAGCTCTGTGCCTATTTGACATACAGATGTAGCTAAAGGTGCGCGAGCGGGTGTGAGAAAGATGGGGGTGGACATTTTTTTCCCTGCACTGCATGCCTGAATTCCTGTCCTGTACAACTGTAAGCGCAAAGTTTCAGTTCCCCCTGCCTCTGTCACTCGTGAGGCGTCATTACCTCTGCTCCCCTGTGTGTACTTTCAGCTCACTCATATGTGATTCCACTCCAGCCGTGCTCATTCTCAGCTTCGCCACCACACACTTACAAAAGACAGTACCAGCTTCAGGAATCTGACTAGTCAATCAGGCCCTATATCACTAAATAAGAATATATATCAGTACATAAAAGTAATTTTATGGCACATTTAATAATTTAATAAAATCAATTTTGAATAATAACCACATCATAAAATGTTGTTCTAGTGCTGTTAAGAAAACATTCACCTGATAATAAAAATGAATGCAGCTGTGCTATGAATAATCCCAAGGTAATACTGGCTGGGAACCTATAGACTAAAACAGGGCTCACAACACATCAAAATAAACATGGAATATTTAATAAACTATTCAATCCACTTGGCTCAACACTGTTTAGGGTATGAATCCAAAACACCTCTCTATGGAGCAATTTATTCATAATGTCTCTGCCTCTGGTTGATATGGAAACCTTCTCAATTCCCCAGAAGCAGAGAGAAGATGAATCTGCTTTTACTTCTGCAAAAGTGCTTAGAATTGTGTAGTCCATATTTTTAGTCTTGTGTTCTGTTTTCCTTAATTTTAGGGATTTTTAAGTTTGACAAATATAAGTCTTGTATCAGATACATTTCAACATGTAAATAACAAGGGTAGTGTTGCAGTTAATTAATTACTTTATTGGATACTCCTTACCCATATGTGGACGATGGAAAACAATTATTAGTGATTTAGTGTATGTGTGTATAAAATATGGCTTCACTCCCCATTGAATGAAAATAGTGCGTGTGTAACATTTTCTTTTTTTTATGTCTGTATGTGTGTATTGTGTGTGTGATCAGTGACATTTAGGAGTTCCAGTACTGTGCCAGAGTCTCTTCACACCCGGGACTCTAATGAGGCGGCGCACAAACACCATCTGCTGGTGGTGTGGCTGAGCGTCGCCTCCTGTCTGTCTCCTTTAACCCCTCCCCTTGGCACACCACTGCATGGAAGCTCCTAAGCACGCTCAGGGGCGCCTGTGCCGTGAAAACAAGTGCCATTCATCACCTTATCAGCACAGCACAAACAGCTCCGCTGCGAGCGATCGCTCTCCAGTAAGGACAAAGCAAAAGCGCCAAACACACCTGATTTACCAGGCTGTACTCTGCCTTTCAGTTATTCAAATAAGGGCTTTTTGAAATGAATGCAGAACCACATGACCTTGCGTGCTCACCCTCGTTTATTCTGTGCATCTTGCCAGATTTCTAGTGGATTTTCCTAATTTGATAAGGCATACACGAATACTGACACATAATAAATGCTCCACATGGCCATTTAATGCCCATTCTTTCATTCAGTTATGCTTTACGTCGTTCTGTGACACCTGCGATGAAAGGTGCCATATACATGAAATGCTGCTGCTGCTGTGACTGTTGTTTTTGTTCACAGCATCGAGTCAATAAGCTATTCTGATCTACGCTGGTCAATTTTAGTATCTCACGAGCATGCAGTCAGTTTCAGTGTCCAGCACTGAATTGTAAAAACATTTCCATGACTTCATCATCTGACCCCTGCCCTCTCTAGCTTGTAAAGGACTCGGGGGACTGGACCGAAGCAGCAGGCTTTCTGTTTGCGCTGATGTCTTACACATGGCTGATGTTGTAGGGGTCTTCCGTGGAGCAGCTTGCCTCTCCTGTCTGGCATTCCTCCTCCCACTGTCCTGAGTCACTTGAGACGTCACATATGACATCACCTGCAAGGTGGTCCCCCAGAGGGCTGAGTATCTGCAATCAGAAAAACCAGGACCATTTGGAGCAGAGTTTGTAAAAGTGGGTTACTGGTTAAGACAGTTTGGAGCAGTGTTTTGGTTCAATGTAAATCAGCAAGTTAGACCGGAAAGCGATGGTTACAGTGAAGAGCACTTTTTAGGATTTGAAGAGTGGATATGGCACAGAAACAAGTATTAGTGGAGTGGATTTGACTGCCACATTAGCACTCAGTTGAACTGCACTGCATGTCTGATTTATTAAAAATGATTTATAAAGTTAGTTTCTTTTATAAATTGGCCAAAATGCTGAACTTTTAAAGAATGCACATCTGTGAAAGCTTGTGTAACCTCTCAGTCCTTTATATTTGTTGTTGTTTTGAGGGGTCCGCTCTCTTGCAGCAATCTGCATAGTAATGTTGATGTCCCACAGGTTCCCTGACTGCAGTGGTCTCAGACTGAGGCTCATAGTTCCAACAGAAAATAAGATTAAATCTCATTTTCTTTCAGGAATAATCTGGTAAAATGCACACATACAAGCTCTGTAGGCAAAATGCCAGTCTACAAGCTGCTTTGGAGTTACAGTATTTGAAATGCATTTTCTTGCTACAGACCCTGAATACCCCTTTCAAAAGCACATCAACAGAAACTTCTGTAAATATATAGAAAATATCCTGTCCACACAAAGTATGTTTGGGCCCATCGAAAGCATACACAAAAACTGAAATTATAATAAAAATTCCAGAAAGAGACCTATCGATTTTAGACTGTAGCAAGTACCATAATTACTACATTATAACTGGTCCCTATGTCAAATGTGAATCTAAAAAGCAATCACTGATTATCACCAGGGTCTGCAACCCTGGTCTGGGAGAGCCACAGGCTCTCCAGGTTTTCATTGTTACTCTGCACTCAATTAGAGCAGTTCATAGCACAGTTAACTCACTTCACATGGTTACTTAGGTCTGGATTGGGTGCTTGTGGCTCTCCAGGACCAGGGTTACTGACCCCTTATCATCAGCTTCATATGATCTAGACCAAAATGGAGCTGATCATCATGTGGTTGATGTAAACTGCATTTACAGTGGGCCTCTCCCTCACCCCAGGATGAGTGTTTAACTGGGATTCCATGTGCTCTTGTACCAGTTTAACATCAGCATTTTACCTCCCCAGGGTGCCTAACTGTTCCTCAGGTGCTCCATCCAAACAGCAAAAAGCAATTTGGTCTCCTCTCCAGCAGAAAGGCCCATTTTTCATCATTAACAAAGCCATAGGATGAATTGATTTTCTATCACAAGGTACCATTAAAAGGCAATTTTCTCTCATCTCTGCAGGACGGCTGTGAGGGGGGCTGGCTGAGGAGACGGAGGCCCTGCTTATCTCCCTGCCGCCTGCGTACTCCCAGCAGAGCGCCACTGTCCAGCAGCTGCTGGCCAACTACAAAACCCTGCTCTCCTGCACACCAGAACCCCAGGAAGCAGACAGCAGAGCGGGGGTGGAGGCTGGGGCAGGTGGCAGAGGGGGTGGTGTAAGTCTCAATGCCCCAGTCCCACTTCTCCCCTTTAATGTGGAGATGTCTGAGGAAATGTCAGGGAAGATGAGAAAAACACTCCGGAATAATAAAACCCTGAACTTTCTTGCACATATTTCTTTTTCTGCTTCACAGAAGTATCTCGGCGTAGCGAGAAATCACACCCGTTCCTTCTCCCCTCAGCGGCACTCATTACCGTCTTCTGCAAGACTCTTTAAACAACCCAGCCTTGTGCAACAACAGGAAACCAGAGGAAGCAATTGCCATTCAACTGCTTTAATATCTGTGTGAACTTCCCTTCAAGTTCCTCACAGGGAGGACTGCCGGACTGTCACCAGGCGAAAACCATAACAAGACGTTTCTTCCCCCTCCGGCTCACTCTGCCTCCTCTTGTCTCATTAAAATTTCAAGTTAGACGGGAGGCGTACTTCCGATGGACCATGTCTGACACCATATGTCAACTTTCTCAGCACAGCACAGCCTGTTTGGGCATGAACTTCTGCTAGCCATTTCTTGAGCGTTTGGAATTGGCCCCCCAGGCTCAGTGGTGCAGGCCCCTGAGACCCCAGGTCGGCCAAGTGCAGAAAGGTGGGGAGGGAGTGCGATGAGAGGCCTAGCTGGAAGTCAGTAAAGTTTGAGAGAGAACGGTGATGCTGCTGAACACTCAAACACCCTCTCCTTGCACTCCTGAAACTCCTGGGACATGCTGTAAGGAGAGAATAAATCAGTCTTTGTCCTACCGAAGCTCTGTGCCCTTGGTTATGGCTAATAAATATGATGAAAATGTCAATAATGGATTTCAACCCTTTCCTCTGGGCTGGGCTATCGACCCATGAGCAACTGAATAAGGAAAAAAGTTCGACAGCATTGAATCAATATGGTGCAGAGTCACAAATATCACAATGACATCAAGAAAGGAAGATACGAAAGAGGCCTTACCAAAGACGTGTTTGACTCCATTTCGGAAATGAGTTGCTTTAGTTTCTTGTTCTCCAGTCTAAGAGCCTCTAGCTGAATTTTGGCCACCTATGGCAAGAAGCAAAGACAAAGGCTCAGTTTATTAGCTAACTAAACAATGATGATACAGTCACAAGGTCCACGTGTTTCTATATTATCCATCAGCTGACAGATCTGCAGACAGAAGGCCCTCCTTCACTCACAATACATTCCCAGCAAATGACTCAAGTACACTCAATGGCACTACATATGTGAACAGACAAGTGTTTCTGCAAGTGTAAGAGTAAACCTAGAATCTTTGGGCAGAATACTCTCACCAGAATGTGACATCAAAAGGTCACTGGTGTGATTACTAGTCAGGTATGACCTGATCTGTTTTTGTCAGCACCTGATACTCTGTGGCCTTCCCTGTAATGGACAGCAGTTCCCTTTGGAGCTGTGCTGCTCTGTGATTGGCTGAGGCGACAGTGTTTTCACTGTCCCTCAGCTGGGCTCGCAGATGCAGTGTCTCCGCTCTTATGGCCTCCATTTCAGATCTTTCAGCCTGCTGTTGCACCAGCTTCTCCTTCAGCTGTGCAGAGGAAGAGGGAGATCTGAGTTACATCAAAACCTATTTTCCCATCCTCAATGATCCATTTTATGCTCACACATTAACATTGTCTGTCGCTGTAAGCTCCTTGGGGTTAGCTGCGTGTAATGAACTTAACTGGACATAAAATTTTCTTGCATACTCTCTTTTTCCTTGTTTACTCTGTACATCTGTTTTTGTGAGCATAATACTGACATTTATTCAGTTAGCTGTACATTACAGATTGTTATGGAGACGCACCATGACAATTTTGTTATCCTTGCATTTCCCAGAGTGCTCTAGGTCATGGAGCTTCTCTTCATTCTTGTCCAGGGCATCTCTTAGCTGCTTGGTGTGGGAGTTAGATGACTCCAGCCTTGGGGAAATGGGACACAGGAGAGCAGGGTTGAGCAGCATATCTGTGACATTCCCCAACAGCAGAGCCACTGTCACATTACACTGAAGATGGCAAAACAGTGGCTATCGGGACAAGTCAGCTTTCAGTAATCAGATCTGTTCCACTTTCTTTCAAGGTACTTACTGTAACCTTAATTGGTACTCTGAATGTCCACCTGAATAAACAGATTGCATGTCACATGTTGTGTAAGTCGGTGTCAATAAGAGCATTTGCTAAATGTCTAAACAATGTATTTATCCGGGTAGCTTGCCTAGATAAACACATTGTTTAGGCATTTGACGGATAACTCCTTTGCAGTGACAACTTGATAATTTAACATTTATTTGGAACTCAAAGTTTATTAGAACACTTCTGAAAGACATAAACACTTGAAACCAAAGGCCGGGGAAGGTTTTTACCTTTCATCAAAATCAGAGCGCAGACACAGACATGCATACACACACGCACGCACACACACACAGACCCAATCTGCAGCTGGGTGATGTCCTCTCTCAGCAGTCCCTCCTGCTGAATGCTCGTCTCCAGCTGCCGCTGCACCCTCTCCACGTTCTCACTGAGATCCTGCAGCTCTGCAGCCATCATCCTCTCCTTCTCCTCCACCTCCAGCCTGGGGGCACACAGATACAGAGGAAGGCACTGCTAGAGCTGGCTGCATTTATTTTCTTCAACCCCATTAAACCAAAGTACCATGGAATGGGCTTATTTTAGCATCCCTGGGTTGTCAGGGACTGCTGCACTAAAAAGGGTTCCGGAATTCAACAGAGGCAAATACAAATCTGCATTTCAGACAGTGACAGCACCTAGTATGCACCTTAGTCTTATCCAATTGTTTCTTAAGCAGTGCACATTTTCATAAAGCAATTCAAAATAGTCACAGTATTGTCACAATGCCTCAATGTAGGGCAAAGGCAAATTAAATCACAAAAATGGAAAAATGGAGTTGTGCTTTCTCAGTGATAATGCAGCTCATTTTAGCAGGTTTGCCCATAACATAGCAGATGGCAAGACATTAAAGCAGATCCATTTAAATGTAGGTTGACTGAACTGTATAATTATCTCACACTCAAAGCACTTTACAGTGATGAGGGGGAAACTTGACTCAACCACCACCAATATGTAGCTTCCACCTGGGTGATGCATGGAAGCCATTTTGCACCAGAACACTCACTACACATCATTTGAGGTGGAGGGGGACAGAACAATTTTGAACTAAATAAACTGGGGGATGATTAAGTGACAGGTTTAGAGAGCCCTGTTGGGAATTTAGCCAGGACACCGGGGGACCCCAGACTCTTCCCGACAAGTGTTAGAGGATCTTTAGCAACCAGAGTCTGGACCTTAGTTAACGTCTCATCCAAAGGACAGCATCTCCTACAGCACAGTCTCCCCGTCACTGCCGTGCAGCATTGGGATGTATTTGACCAGAGGGAAGATTGCCCCCCACTAGCCCTACACCACTTCCAAAAGTTTTTGCAGGAGGTCTCCCATCCAAGTACTAACCAACCTTCAGTCATTCAGCAGGAGCAGGGTAAGACTATTATTATGGCTGTTATCATTAATATTGGAATGAGCGTGGCTTTATCAGGTTGAGGGGTAAGCCCTAGTGGGTCCTCTGACTCACCTGGTGGTGAACTCCTGAGCTGACAGTCGCTCTCTCAGTCTGGATGCCTCTCTTTTCCAGTGCTTCACTTCCAGTTGTGTTGCCTGTAATAGGTCATCCCTGGCCTGCAGCTCCGCCCTTAGCTTGCAAACATCATCCTGTGATTCCTAATACAGAAACATGCAAACACATACACACGTGTAAAGTTAATGGTCTGTACCACAGAACTGTAATGTGAGTGCCATAAATAATCAGCAAACAAAACTTTTTTCCCGTCTCCTGGTACACAATGGCTGGATAAAGTAGGCCTCCCTCTCTCTATCCAGTCTTGTTTAGTCCCTACTCTGTAGAAATATATGGACCATGTCACTGTGACATCACCCATTGACTCTCCGTGGACTCGGTGAAAAGTGCAGTTTCTGTACGCTGCCATCTAAGCTTGTGAGATACAGTGACTTGGCAGTGACAAACTGTCCCTGATTCGTCCACAAAAATATTACAGTCTTGTCCAAATAACACAATAACTACACAAATCGGCATATGCTGAGACATTAGATGAAGAAAAAACACCTATTGCGACAACATTTTGACCGTATTGTTACCATTGACTTGCACTGAAACGGGTGGCTGAAACACCTATACTGGAGCCAACCGCACTGGCACTAGTGAGCAATGATGTCTCTCAACCAACAAGACAAGGAAGTAAACTTCAAAAATTCAGTCTGGTTTTGGCTGCTTGGTTTAGCCACAGAGCACAAAGGTAATATAAGAAACAGTGCTGCACAGTAAATCATTTAAATTCAGTTTGCTCTCACATTTATGAGCCACAACAAAGCAAGCACACAAATGGTATGTGAAATCAGAGGTGCCTTCAGCCAATGAACAAACCCTGCCCCATGGGAAAGGTTGGGAAATTGACCAGATTCCCAACCGTCTCCAAGGACAAGGCTGTACCTGCTGTACTAAGCAGGCTAATCCGACTCTGCACATAAACCTCTTTCTACAGCATGTCTGCAATTCAGCAGAAAGGAACATCCAGGAACAGAATGGTATATGGTGGCGATCTGTGGCACACACAATGGTTAGCATCATATTTGGCTTGCAGTAAGAGGATCTCGCCTTGCTTTCAGACCCTCCCCAAACTGTCTGCATAAATGCAAGAACATATTGAGAGGAGAGGTAGAGACAGGGAGGATTGAGGATGCTGGGAAAAACTGATGTCATAGCGTAGGATCACGCTCATACATACAGGAGCTCATATGGCCATCAGTTTGAGGGTAGTTATGTAAATTATGTTGGTGAACTCCTCTCCTAGACTGTCATTTAACACTTCACACATGCGGTTGCACAATAGTTTTCCGCAGTGGTGTAGATGTGAGAGAATGGCACTTGCTAGCCTGGGTATCAAACTCAGACTTTAGCATCTCAACTCCTGCTGTGGGAAAATAATTTCCTTCAAATGCGTTTTGATGCATGCTTTCACTAATTGCTCTGCCTTTTCTCCTCCGTTCATTTGACGTGTCTGAGTAATTACTTTCTTTTGCATTCAGAAATGTTTATTTTGGCTTTGATGGAAGTGAATTTCATTTCCTCTCTGAATTCCACTTGTTAAATCGCATCATTTGAGGAAATTATTGAGACTCAATGAGTATGCAGTGGAGTCTCAGTGAGTATACAGTGGAGTCTCAGTGAGTATGCTGTGGAATTGCAGTGAATATGCAGTGGAATCTCAGTGAGTATGCAGTGCAGTGGAATCTGTGTTTATGCAGTGGAATCTCGGTGAGTGGAATCTCAGTGAGCATGCAGGAGAATCTCAGCAGCAGCTCTTAAGAGCAGATGGTTGCAAAGCATAAAAAAGCCCCAGGTGCCTCCTATGGATAGAAAAACCCCTTTGTTCTGGCGGAGGCTTCAATCAGAG
Source organism: Anguilla rostrata (assembly GCF_018555375.3). Lineage (NCBI taxonomy): Eukaryota > Metazoa > Chordata > Actinopteri > Anguilliformes > Anguillidae > Anguilla > Anguilla rostrata. The sequence goes on from NC_057944.1 coordinate 22,377,742, forward strand.
GTGCCACAGAGGTGAACATTTAACCCCCGGCACATAATTTCTCATTAGTGCTGTCAAACTCTCCCTCTGTGCCAGATGCTCCTCCATGTTTAATGTCCCTTCACTGCACAACACCAGACAGGAGCTCTTTGAACCACTGCCAGCCACACAGAACCATTTCACTGCTGTTTCTCATCTAAAGTGGTATCAAGAGACATGCAAGTTACTGCCTTGCTTCGAATGCCTGTGTCTTTCTGGTCCATCTCCTTTAATGCACCACTCCACCTTTCTAACTCTATCTCGAGACCTATTTTTGTGCTCTCTTCTCTACTTCAGTCATTTTCTCTCTTCTCACATAATTGTCAAGATATCATTAAAGAAAATCCCTGAAACAAAACTGCTGTCATATGCATTGTGCTTCGTCAAACCTTTTTGTCAGTTTTTTCCTGGTAAAAGGCACAGCCATCAAAAACTAATGTAATCTGAAATCTGAAGTTATTTATAAACACTTCACCATACAGGGAAAATGCTCAAAAATGCAGATTGTCTGAAGATGGAGCAACGAGGTGGGAAGTATGCCCTACCTGCTGCAGTGCGAGCACCTCTGGCAGGAAGCACTCCTCCACACAAGTTTCTCTCTGAGATGTCTGCGCCTCCCTCAGCTGCCCAGCTGTGACCTCATTCACCTGGGCCACCTTGTGAGCAGCCTCCAGCTGGGTTTGTAGTTCTGTGGCCTCATTTTGCATTTCCACACGCTGCTCTCCAGCCAGAGGGCTCTGGTAGCATCCACTCTTGAGCTGCTGAGCAAAGCCCACTCAATAACAGGCAAATTGACAGCCACCACTTCTGCATATCAATGGTGAATCAATGCGGACAAGATGTGGACAGCATTGAACCACGGCAGATCTCGATGAAAACAATTACACGTGTGGATTGATTTTCCAGCATGTGTCGGTCACATACTGGGTAGGCAGTGCAGTAGGTTAACAAGGTTTTCTCTCCTGAAAACTTCTACCCTGCAGAATCCATGACAGCATTTAAAGTTCAATCAAGGTATTTTTATTTTTAAAAATGAATTTTATTCAATTCGAGTGCACAGTGCAAATAGCAACATTCAGGACTTAGCTACTTTGGAAGTTCTACGCACATTGACATGAACACAAGTATTGACGCACAAAACAACATTATCTAATGCTGATTGCATATTGATTACAGCACTTTTAAAATGAGTTCTGTTCTCCTTTTTCTTCACATTAGTTTAAAGCAGTAAGCAAGCCACTTGATTATTGACAGTTGATGATTACAGTCAAATTTCACCCGGGGACGATAAAAATGCACCATATGCCTATTCTCTCCAATAAGAGCTCCTATGGAGTTTAGTAAATCTGTAAGTGTACAGTAAACTTGGTGGTCAGTACGCCTGGATGTCGGCAGCATGCCTATCCACAACAATGTAAAGAAACTGATGATCTTCACTGATCTTTAATTATCTTTGGCCGGAGAACAAAAAATCCTAAGAAGCAGCAGCATTCCAAATAATATTGACATGACATTCTCCCGCCTTAAATCCATAGACCTAAAGAGTTTGTCCCCGGCTCGTGTACCTGGGAAAGCTGGCATTTTGCAGCCAGTAGCTTTCTGTTCACTTCTAAAGCAGCCAGGTCCTTCTGGTGTAGGCTCCTCTGCTTCTCCCACTCCCTGGACTTCATTCGTAACTCCTGAAAAGACAAGTACATTCACATCCATTTAAAAGCTGCACCGAGTTGAGGATTAACTCCTGGAAAACCTTTGAAAAGCCTGAGTCTCTCTCTGGTCTTGGAACCTCTGAGTCATGTTTTGCTGGGTTGGGTTGGTTAGGGGGACAAAAGAGTAAGAGGGCCTTGGTCAAACACTTCATATTGGCACAAAAAGGTAAGAAAACATTACATGTCTAGCTGTCAATGAAAACCAAGGTCAGATGACTAAATTGTGTTCAATATCTCCACTGAATTAAAAGAATAATTTAAAAAAAACTTAAAGGGTATTTTTGACAAGGTTACCACACTCATTTTCTGAAGCTTTTAGTTTTGGCATTAATCAGGAGAAATGATTATGTGAATTATATATGTGAGTTATATATTTAGACACAGCATATAAACTATATCAGAAATGACACAATCCACACTATATAAAAATTCAGAGATTAAAAAAACAATACATGTGTATATTCTGAAATGAATTATTTACAAAGGAGTGTCTCTGTACCTATGGACCGCTATACTGCTCGACCTATGAATGTCCTTATTTGCTGGCAGTATGATTTCACAGTAAAAAAAAAACCTGTTAATCATGTAACTGTTATTGTTAGCTGCTCCCTGAGATGCATGTTAATAAAGACCCTGGGGAGCACAGGCTCAAACACAGAGTCGAACAACTGATCTCACATGCCATTCCTGCATCTCTCTCACTACAATATCCAACTGATACAGCAATCACTAACTCCTGTACCACTGCTGCTATGTCCCAATCCTGTCTTAAAGCATACACAGACACACACGCACACACACACATAATCGTGAGGCATATATACAAAAGTAAACATATATAAAAGTACACACATACATGGACATGCAAACACACATAGATCTTGCAAACAAATGTACATACATGCATGAATACATTCATACACATACACATGTAGAGTCCATACAGTGCTCACACATACACATGTAGAGTCCATACAGTGCTCACACATACACATGCACAAGAAAACATTCATGCACACATGCATATACATACACACACACACACACTCACACACACACACACACACACACACACACACACACACTCTGCCTTCTCACACATTCCTGCAAGTGCAGTGAGAATTGATCAGAAAGAAAATGGTGTGCTTCTTTCTCAATTTTCTTATACAAGAAGGACTGAGTCTTCCTCTGCAAGTTTTTTCTGTGGCTTGAGAACATCATTACAAAAGAGTGAATGATTTTGTATTACCTCTCGAATGCGTCCCTTTACCAATGTAATTCTCCCGGAATTGTATTATTCAAGCTGACTACAGAAAGGAACACTCTGTTCCTCTGTACAGAGGAATGCACTCCTTCTGTGCATAATAGCTCTATACTGTGATGAAAACATCAATATAAACATTGAAAAACAGGCATTGATCTGCATGGATTGCAATAATAAGTCATTCAACTGCAATTAAAGAGGTAGATCTTGCTATTTATCTTTGCCTTTGTGAAACTGTGAATTTAAAAAGAAATAAAAGTGTTCAACCTGTTCTCTGTGGGTGTACATGTACAGTACGGTTCAAAGCAGAGTGTTAAGACTCAATGTTGCACTAAAAGTCTTAACAAGTGAATGTTACAGATGCACAAATATACAGTATTATAGAAGTGTAGGATAGACAAACAAGGCTATGCGACCAAGTGTTGACAATAATCGAGTTGGACTAAACAAAATACATAGACTTACATAGTAAAATAATTTCACTCATCCAGTACATCAAAAGTGAAGTCTCAGTTTACCCTATTCAGAAATAACAGCTTCCAAAGTTTGACTTATGGTTTGACTTGCAGAGATTAGCGTGAGTTTATATTCACCTTAAATGCTGGGGGTTAAGGGGTTAATTGGCTCAAATAATTCCTCCCTCTCCACCTAAGCTAAAATGTAGCAAGTGTTTCGGCACAAAATTGTTGTTGAGCATTACCCAGACGGGTGCTACACAGCCTTTGATTTGTGTTTCCACCATTTAAACTTTGAATCTGATTGAAATATTTGAATATTTGAAGTGCTTTTTTAGAAACCATTCTTTGGCCCTTTAATACATTTCTCTCTAAAACCACAAGGTAAGTCTGATAATTCTGCTTTCCCACTGCACATCCTGAGCATGTCTTTCCAGTATGTCCTTTACCTCCAGCTTTATGCTCAATGTGATGCTCTCAAAGGAACTGTCCTCCTGTGCAGCCTGTACCTCCTCTCTCCTGAGGTGTCCTCGCAGTCTACCATAGCTGTCCTTCAGCTTCTCCAACTTTAGAGTGCAGAAAGAAACTATTAGCCCATTAATAATAACATCAAAAACAATGATAGTGCCCCATCGGGGAACTACACAAGCCTAGTGCGGCGAGGGCAGGAAGTTAAATAAAAATAAAATATGAGGAGGCTGAATTTGAAGTTTGCTTCATGATGAATGTGATGTTTCATGATGAAGTTTGCTTCATGATGAATGTGAGAGAGCCAGCACAAGCAGCAGGACAGAGAATGTGATGAATATTTAATCAAGTGAGTATGATGTATCTGCTGCTGGTCCTGGGCCGGTCCCCACTGGAGGAACGCACTGCCAAAACAGTGGAATGTCAGCTGGTAAGGGACGGAAACACATTTCCCATAATCAGCCCAATCAAATCGCACCTCTGAATGAAGCGAACCCAGGCGGTCCTCGAACCCACGTACTGTCTCTCTCTGCACACGCTCAGTTTCTTCAACTTGCCGCTGAAGATTTCCGACCTGCAGTGCAGAAAATCAGAGGACGGTTATAGATGCTGTTGATCTGAATCCTTCCATGATTTTAGAAGAGTAATTTGCTTGAAATCAGAGTCTCATCCACATAGAAAAATCTCAGCCAAAGCCTCACAACTAATTGAATGAATAACCACATCCAGACAGAAACTGTCACATTTCTTAAGTAAACACAGGGAAAGTGTAGAGATTTTCACAAAATGAATAAACGAAACAAACAAACATCAGACAAACAAGCCTGAGGCACGCATGCCAGCAGGGGCAACGGCATCAAATGCAGCATCGCTCTCTCTCTCTCCTGTGTTTCTCCGCCTTAATCTCCCTCTCCATCTTGGATGTTCACTCTGTCTAGTTCTCTTTCAGTCCCCCGTCTCATTATTTTTTTGTCTGCCTCGCTTGCTCTTACTCATGTATAAAGCCCCATTTACCATATCTACAGATATGCTGCACAGAGGGAAACCTTTGTAATGGGCAGTGTCCTCCATGTGCTAACCACTCCAAGAGTTCGGAGAATCATGAAATGCATCCCATTTGTCTTACTAGACAGAGAAACCAAGGCAAAATGACGCTAACAACAGCTGGAATTTCAGACTAGTTGTAGTATGCACACCAAATGTAAAATGGCGATTATGTTATTTTTTTCTTTTTTCTCCAACCAATCTCCTTCTTAAATTAAGATTTCTCAAAACATGTGTTTAAATTTCACAAATTTGTGTTGAAAGAGATCTTCACTCAAAGCAGATTTGGCTCATAAGTCATTACCAATTTCTTTGTCTTTGAGCTCTTAATCTCCCAAAAGTGGCCACACTCCACATTTAGGGCATCATTTATTTCTGCAGTAGGTCTATGGTTTAATCAATACAAAATGTCATCCAAATTTGTCATGTCATATTATATAAAACAAATGCTTTAGTTATCTGAATACTGATCTGACTGATTAAAAGTCCTTAAATGAACAGAGAACATTCATTCTTTCTAGCATGGATATCTCTTTCTGGCATGATTCTTCATTAAGTGGGTAAATTAACCTTCATTACACATTATACGTGTCTCATTAAAAATGACTAACAGCTCTTTATGCTTTAGAAATTGCAATTAAGGTTGGAAGAAAACCCAGCATACACAGGGGCACTCCAGGACCATGGCTGAAAATGACCGGCTTAAAGAACAGATTTGGAAACCAACAGTGCATGATGATTGATGTGGGTCCAGACACTGGATAGCAACTACAGAACTGAGGGGAAAATTTGGCCCCTGTGGAGACCCACATTTCTTCCTCAAAGAGCAAAGATTTCTGTACTTTTAAAATGGTAATAAACAGCCCTCTGTACAGTATGGGGAGCTAGAGAAACATAAAAGAAATAAATCTCCATTCCCCTCTCACTGGGAGACAGCCCACAAAAACACACCCTTTATCTTATATTGAAAGGGTTTGTGAAGCCAGGTATCTTACATTGAAAGGGTTTGTGAAGCCAGGTATCTTACATTGAAAGGGTTTGTGAGTTTGGGCTTGATATACTGACTTCTGGGTCAAAAAGTAAATACCTAGGGAAAAAGTTTGTGTGCTATAAAGTTGGAAGTAACAAACAGAAGTGTGGCGAGAAGGAGGGGGCAACTGACTTTTAAAAGCTCTTTATTTACATTGTATTAAAACAGAATCATGGTGAAAAGGAAGCTATTTACATATCCTACTGTACGTGAACCAACAGCAACAAACCAAATAAAACAAAGCTTGAATGGAAAATCCAATATATACACCAATATAACTACAAGAAGCAATACCCAGGGTTAAAGTACTTGTCCATGTGTTCCCACTGATGGGATTTACCATTACGTCAGCTTTCAGACTGACGTGATGCTGCAGTGATTTTCACTGAACCTTGTGTTTTTATTGGACCCATACCATTAGGAGGTTAAATGAGCTTGAATGTATATACCAAATATCAAATTATGTGAATTGACAAAACCACAAGAGTAATGCCTGTACAGAATAATGTTGTCTTATTGTCATGGTAAACGAGAGAGATGAGATGCACTTGCCATTTATTGCTAAAAATTCTCCAATAAATAACTACTCTTTGTTGGCAAACAAGAGTAAAATGGCACAGCCAGTAAGAAAGAAAGAAATAAAGAAAGCAAGCAAGAAAGAAAGAAATAATTTGCCGTGTTCTGGTATGAATCACTCCTGTCTTTCCAGCATGTAAATTGGGCTGTGCACACGTGTGTATGTGTGTGTGTGTATGTGTACAAAGGAGAGAAAAAGAGGTGGACTCTTACCTGCATTCTAGAGTGGATGAGCTGTGTCTCTGTAGCCTGTAGGCGTGTCCGCAGTTCTTGGTTCTGCCCCTCCCATTCTCGCCTTCTATGACTCACCATGATGTCAATCTGATGCAGTAGCTCTTGAAGATCTGCCTCACAAGACATTCCCCTATAAAACCATACACATTCATATTTACTGATATCATTTGAACTTTGGCACGCAAACAAAAACCTTTCACGCAGATCTCTCCATCACTACACCTCACTCATTTCAATGTCTTTCATCTCCCTCTGTTCTATCTTCTAAACTCCTCCCCTCAAAGGGAGGTCTCATCTTTATTACTTTTGGAAGAGAAGTGCTTGTGGTGTGCAATTATGCAGACTATGTCCAAAATACAAATGTGAGTGTGTAAATGTGTGAGACGTGCCAGACCCTATTCTTTCACAAAATGACATTGCCATCTCAGTCACGAGATCTGCATGCAATTGAATATTTATGGGCTTTACCACTTACTGCCAATGTGTTATTTCATAAAGAGTCACCCGATAATAAAAGTTTTCTTTCCTTTCGTTTATAACTGAAAAAGGTTCTTCATTTGCAAACCCTTCACGTTCTCAGCAATTATGAACAATTATGTCTTATGTCTGCGTCCTGAATAATTATTTAGAATTAGCAGAAGTAATAATCTGAATACCATTTAACTGTTAATTGGGTTTAGCAAAATGTGGGCCTGTCTGCGTGATTGTTATTCCTCTTGTCAAACATTTCAGTAATGTGAGACTCACAGGGAGAGCAAACAGGCTGAGAGTGCTGCTTTTGTCCACGGGAGGCTTTGTGGAATTCAGTAACAGAGGCTATCAGACCTGCTGCACTACTTGCGCAGTGATTGTCTGAATACGCCATTGAGCATGTGGGCACCACTGTGGTGCAGTGGTTAGAGTGCTTTAAGCATGTGGGCAACACTGTGGTGCAGTGGTTAGAGTGCTTGACCTGAGCCATAGGCTTGAATGTCTGCATGAAACCGTGCTGCTGTGCACTGTGCTCTGCAGCAGTGTGCTGTCCTAAACGTGATACCGCTCACCTCATTCGGGGATTCATTCGCTTGCTTTGAAGTAAAGAATGTAAATGAGGAAATGAAACTTTTTCCAAACGATTCCTCTGTGACAGCCCACTTTAACTCGCAAACAGATTTCTGCACCATAATAATGAATGTGGCGTGGATAATTTATCTGTGTAGCATCAAGTAATTTTAATGTCATGTCATGATTTCTTACACACATTAGCGCTTAGTTATTTGCTGTCCTATCAAACTGTCTCTCAGTGATGAAACATTAAGTGTTTATGCAGCCCAATAACTGAGCGATGTGAAAAAACACATGACAGAAAACAGTAAATATAGATATCCATTTTTATGCCGCCAAGCTATAGGAGCTCTACCAGAATTATGATTTTCAGCAGCAATTGACATTATTACTATACTATATAATAACTGAAAATATATTTGTCTAAGATGGTATATTTTATATATCAATGGCATATATTCATATATTGAGATATTTTAATTATTATATTTATTTATGTTGTTATTTATGTTTTTATGTTGTGTTTTATTGTTTTAACATTTCCTCTCTCTATGTGTGTTTCATCATTGTGTTATTTCAGATCCTTTACTTCCATTTTTCTCAAATTTTATTATTTTTCTTATATGAAACACAAGGTTGCTAATACAGCATGTGCTATATAAAGTAGTACTTTTTTATTTAACTTATATAGCAAGGCTGTTCATAATATTTTTGCTTTTCAATTATGTCCCCTGGAAGCTTGTTATGCACTTCATACGAGTACTGCCTACATCACTTGGAACATTTTTTCTTTTTATTAAGTCCAATATCCAATACCGTTACTGCCAGGCCTGTTGTAGAGTTATTATGAGCAACTTTTATTATGAATTTTTTCTTTCTAACTGACAATGCTTCTTTTCTTCAGCCCAACAAAGGTATTCATTTGATGGGTCATGTATTTGGTCCTGATTACCTGCTTCATTTCAGGGTCTAAATTTCTCTCATAATTTGCCAGGCTCCATTCTTTTAATAACTTAGATTGCTCTTTGTACCTATGGAGGGCCATAAAACAGAACCCTGCCACCCCATTGTATTAAAAGACTGATGCCCTGATATTGTTCAGAAAGATGATTTGATATCTGTTATTTACAGTTGAGTACATTAAATTACTTAGAAATGTGCTTGTGATACTCTACTCTAAGTACGGATATGAAACATTTCAAAAATTTTATTCAAACAATTATTATTTTATTCAACAAACCTTGGAATAACGTATTCCATGCCTCAATGAAGACTAGAGAAGGATAGCCTGACCATTGATTGATAAAGTTTAAAATGGATGATTAAACACCTGACAAGTGTTGTAAAATGGCTTCACTTTAATTCTGTATTTGGATTCTGTTCAGGTGATATGTCAGGTCATATTCCTATTTGATGATAATAAGAGGGAAAGAAAAAATTTAAAAAATCACAAGTTTTTTTAAAAAAATCCTCTTTTCACTGCATAGATATGGACTTGGCTATTTGAATGCCATCTCTAATCTTGTAGGGACCTGCTACTTATAGTTTTTATCTTTCTCTGAACTGTTCCGAGCCACCAGCATAGTGCTAAGCCAAAGCTATCAAATAGGTATCAAAGGGCAGACAGCTTGTTGATGCAAAGGTTAACCCAGCAAGAAAGGGCTATTGAGGTCAACATCATTCTTGCCTGTTTGAGGAGGGATTCTTTGTAATGCAGACAACACTGCCCTCTAGATGACAGAAAAAGTCTGACAAATAGTTCCCAATGCATTTTGTTTAGCATCACACACTTGTCCCCCTTGGCACTCCTTTGCAGTAACATATATATATATATATATATATATATATATATATATATATATATATATATAAAACTAAATCTCTGTGTTTTGTGGAATGTATATAAATATTTATAATTCTTAAAATGATCCACATTAAACAAAAATTCAAGACATGTATTTTTGAAAATAATGTCAAAATGCAAAATGATATAAACTACAAGTCAGTAGTTTGATACACACAACTGTGTGTGTGTGTGTATGTATATATATATATATAATGTTTGGGACAAATACTTTTTTTATTTGGCTGTGTACTCCATAATTCTAAATTTGTAATCAAACAATTCACATGTGGTTAAAGTGCGGTTTTCCAGCTATTATTAAAGGGTATTTTTATAGTTAGGTATCCCCACAGCACATTGTATTCATAGCCCCCCATTTCAGGGCACCATAATGCTTGGGACATATTAATATTATGTAAATGAAAGTACTTATATTTAGTACTTTGCTGCATATTATTTGCATGCAATGATTGCTTAAAGCCTGAGACCCATAAACAGTGGGTGCTTTTGGCTTTGAAAACCTCCTTTGTTGCTTTAGCAGTATGTCTCAGATCATTGCCTTGCTGTAGGATGAAGTGGAGTACATAGCCAAATTCCAAATCACGAAAGAATACGTCTTTGCCCCAAACACAGCTCACTACAGTAGCTACATATACATACATATCACAGGTGGTCCGCCCATAGAGGACACGTAAGGAGCGTCCACGGGCAGCAAGGTAGCCTACTGTGCTGTTAAGGACGCCACTACTCTTACATTAAATAACCATGTAAAATTGTATTTACACAAATACACGTTCAGCGCTAAGTTTACTCCATGAAAACCGAACACATCGAGATAAATTTTAATTAATTAAAACATAGAGTAAACATACTGACGTGTTTCATAATGTACTCAACAACTATAAAAACGAAACGATTTATTCTAAGTAAACTTACTGGTGTAGGCATATGCAATCATTTCGGTGTACTGTAAAATGTAGAAACATTGCAGTAGGTGTAGTTACAAAATATATGCATAGTGTGCAATCAGAGCATTACTTACTGCAGCAATCCAAAGGTAATTTACAGAACACGCTTACAGGACAAGCGATGACGCGCTGGTTCGTATTTATTGGCAATTAACTTAATTTAGCGTTAGATTAACGAATAAAAGTATACACAATATAGCTAATATGCATTCACCAGAAAAGCGTTGCTTCCTCTCTTATTAGAGACAAAGGTAACTCTGTAACTGAAATTTAATGAATGGTGGCAAATATACCGCCGGTAGACCCAACGATTTGGCGCTGATTGTGCACATATTGGCGCTTCCCTTTCAACAGCAAAACCACAAGACCACGCCAGAGGGAGCTCTAATAAAATCAAAATAAGACAAATCGCAGGTTTAAAAGTCGGTTAAACACTTTCTCCCGAAGCATTTAAAAAGGCAATTAACACCTGGGTGCACTACTACTTAAAATTTTGAAAATATGTTAATAATTATTCATGGTATACACAAAATGTACATAAAAATACAACTGTACTATTTATTTCACAAAATTCACAATTATTATAAAACATTTCCCCCTTAACCTCTTATCCCACCACTGCAAAAACATAAAATAAAACAAATAAATTTGTAGATAAAGCAGTCAAAGTGATCTAAATGATCCAGACACAACTGAGCTTGTGATACTTTAATTAACAAGTCAGTTTAAAAACAAACATATTTATCTTAGTCTTATGACTTTTCCACATGATGTTCATGATTATTAATTTTTTTTTTTTTTAATAAAAAAGCATCCATTCATTCATGTGCCTCATGTGGCCAAATCTCTTTAAATAGTTTAGATGCTAATGGCATTCAGCTGACTTCCTGGTGGGAATGTGCTTCTTTTGCGAGCCAACTGCACATTGGATCTGAAGTGCACGCTTGGTAAGTCTTTTCTTGTCTGCATTAGTTGCTTTGTGTTGAACAGGAAAGGAATTAATATTTTAAAAATATTTTTTTAATGAATTTTCGATCATGATATGCAATAATGTAGCAGTGAGTGCCTAAAGTTTTTTTAGAGACATTAAAGTCGTCTATTCTTAGAAAACACGCATGCCTGCCTATATCATTTAATTGAAGTCTTTCAAATGAGATGCTACGCTTCGTGGTTGATGTTGATTGCCAGTGCCACAACTCGAACCTAAACTCTGGTCGTACACTTCATATTAATTATTAATGTTCGTCATATTTATGGTTATAAGGAGGTGTCTAAGTCAGGAAAACATTTTTGCAGCTATGCAGACGCCTATCTTAGCATCCACTGTATATCGCACTAATGTGTTAATCACACAGTTTGTGAAACATACACTTTCTTCCTGTTCAATTATTTCTAATCAAGAAAGATGCGGTTGTTGTAGGACGGGAAAAACAGTTTACATCCAACTTTTAATCTGATTCACGGTTTCTACTTGCATTTAATACAGTTATCATACGTGGAAACATTCATTGAGTGAGTTTTGACATAAATATTTTAATTACAGAATTTCTTCCACTTTTGAATGTTTTCGTGTGTTGTTTTCTAATAGAAATGGATTCGGTTGTAGGGCCTGTTACTCAGAATCCCGTCATTTTTATGTATATATTTCTTACCTATCTCTAAAGACCAAAAACTGAAGCTAGAGCTCCAGATACCAATTATTATTATTATTATTATTATTATTATTATTATTATTATTATTATTGTTGTTGTTGTTGATGTTATTATTATTATTATTCTTATTATAACAATAATAATAAATGCACAGCTATTTTTGGAAATGGATATCACTCTTTCATGTTAAAATCATAAATTAAGTTTTTTTTTTTTTTTTACTGTTATGTCTTTGGCCACCAGATGTTTTGGTTCAGTGTTTATTCCTTGCTTGTTCTGGGACAAGCATTCTGACAGTCTTGAGCTGACTGACTGAACCATGTTTCCTTTTTAATTCAACAAACAAACAGCAGGGGTCGCCACATGTTTGTATTCTAATCCACAAATCTCACCCATACATTTTAAATTACACAGGCTTTCAAAAAGGTTGTGTTCCTCCTCCTTTGTCTACTAATGTGCTACATTAAACCAATTAAGTGACTTTAAGTTTAAGTTTGCTATTGTAAAACACAAATTCCAGAGATGTTCTGTTTGACATCCAGTGCACTTTTTTTCTCAAGATTTTTAAAAGGCAACAGTTTCTTGAGTGTTAATTTAGTGGCTAACAAAATTTTCTAACTAAATCTTTTACAATACATTGAGTCAATGATATTTGAATAACTGAATGTAACGATTATCTAAAAGGCAGTATGTACATTTGCCAGCCTTATGTAATAAATAATGTGCCCAGATTTGCATGCACAATGTCACTTGGAGATGAATATAAGTGAGTGGCATTCACTAAAATAATAATAATAATTTGGTTGTGCAGGCTCAGAACTCTTTTTTTCCAGTGATATCACATGATCTCACATTCTTTCTCCTATTATGCAATGGCATGTTGTGTGAAAGTCATTTGAATTGCCACTGGCCATGTGAATGTAAATTATTATTTCAGATACACCGTACAAACACAGTTGCCTTACTGAACAATAAACTATTTCAATGGCGAACTGACTTAAATACCTTTGTTAGTCCTGACTGATGTGCCTGTTGCAGAAATGAGATTTTTTCTTTTCTGGGTTAAAAAAGAATGAAGGCCTAGCTTGCCATTGTTTCTGTTTTGCCATGATGATTTCTACTGTACTGGTTAAGAAATCAATTTGGCAACCCTGCACACAAACCAATGGACCTGCTTGAAAGTCAGATGAAAAATAAGTAAATGTAGCCACAAGCGGCAATGAGTGGGTTTCAAGCCTTCGAGCGAGTTTCTTATTTTATTGATTTCAAGGTAGAAGAGGTGATGATAATGGTAAAGGAACCAGTTTTGATGGTAATTAGAAGTTTTTGTGTCAGTTGTAATGATACAGTAGTTAAACCTTGCATAATTGTATTTGAGCCATCGCCTGATTGATATTGCCACCTACCTGTCAGTCTCTATACTATTTAAAATCTTCCAAAATTATGCAAGAAGCAGAGACAGGCTCAAAACCAGTGTTAGCACAAAGCCCTTATGAAACTTTTGCAGACAATAAGTTTGCAGGGTTACGACATTTTAACATTTCAGCCAACAGTAGCTGTGGGTGGTTAGTGCCAGGCCCATGCACAGACTTTTGCAGGGACAGTGGCACAAGCTGAAGAAAGAGTGCACCTGTTCATATTCAGTAACGTCTCTTCAATCTCATCTCACTGTACACGTTTTTGATGTGCACAATTTGCATGTGCTTAAGGTGCCAATCTTCATCTTTTATTAAAGAGCAGTTTTATACATTTTGGTTTCACTCTGTAGAAATTGCAGCACTTTTTACATTTCTGGACACCATAATGTTTGGTACATATTAATGTTATGTAAAGTAGTCATGCTTAGTGCTTTGTTGCATATCCTTTGAATGTAACTGCTTAAAAACTGTGACCCATAGACATCATCTGGTGCTGAGTACCTTCTCAATTTTCCCTTTTTTTTTGGGTGGGGGTAATTGTAGCAGCCCCTATTGGTAAATTCAGGGACCCACTCTTCAATATGGGTATCAAAATTCATTATGATAGGTCAAACCATTACATATGTATAATGCGTTTTATTGTAGATCCCACTCATTTTCAAGTTCATTTGTTAATTTTGACCACGTTGTTTGCCCAATTGGGATGGTTTACAGTCCATTTGTGTATCTTTAAGCAATTAACATGCACAATAATTTGGGTGCAGATCGGTCCACAAACAAAAACTGTTTTTCAAAAAATTAAAAATGGCTAAAAATAGAAAATCCATCAGATGGACATCAATGGTTCAGTTAGAAAATTTGTAGAGCTCATTCACGAGATTGTTTCCCAAGTTTTGTGAAAATCTGACATGGCGTGGGAGTTATTGTTATTTACAGGTCTTAAGTTTGTTCTTTAATTATAGTGCCACCTAGGGGCCAATTCCATGTATATTGCATGGGCATCTAGCTCGCAAGTAACCTGATTGGACTGCCAAAGCCTACGTCTTCATCGTTTACCATCTCATGGGAAATTTTGAAAATGTGGGAGAAGGAGAATAATAATGGTCTTCCAACAATAGAAAAAAGAAAAAAGACCACATAGCACAACATATAAATTTGCATGGTACACGTGTGTTTAGTGTACATGGACTTAAATATTATCTATAACATTATCTGTTAATGACTAATTAATTATTAAACTTTGACCTTCATTGCCAAGTAGCTGAGACCTCTGAACATTAAGGGAGGGAGCTATGTCCACTGTGGTATTCATCTCCTACCATCCACACACACTCACACACAGACGCAAATAGTCACACATCAAACACAAACTCACACATATGCATGCACAGACAAATGCACACATACGTATACACATTCATGCACGCAGACACACAAACACACATAATCACACTAAGCACACAGACACAGAAACTCATACACAATGGCAAGCCCGTACACACATACATACATGCAAACTTGGAACAGATACATGCCACTCACACACGCACAAGTATACACACATTCATACATACATGCACACATCCATATACATATGTATGCATACAGTCACACAAAACATTTGCACCCACTCATGCACACAAAGACACAGAAACTCTGTCTTTCGCTCTCTCTCACTCACACACACGCCCACAGAAGTAGGGGGAACATATATATAACACAACATGTTGCATGACTTGCATCAGTAATTGGACAGGCAATTATGTCTAATTTTCTATGCGGCATGACAAGTAATTCCATCTTGTCATTCTCCATAGTCTCATCTACTGACTATGACAAGTAAAGAGGTTGTGGACTGTGGTTTACAGCTGGGCTGACACCCTCCCTCAGACTGGGGCAATGAGATGGGCAGGTGGCAGGGGAGAAAATACATTTCATAACATTCATTAACATGTTTTGGCTTGTTTAACCTGGATGGGGCTTCCTAAGTGATGCGTGACGCATGGTTTGTGCGCACGCATACTTGCATAAACGGTGAGTCATAGCCGAGAAGCGTGGTCGTCGTCACTGGAGGTATCAAAGGGGTAGATGTGGGGGTGGATGAAGGTGGAATACCCTTCTGCACATGTGGGAGGGAAGACTCAGTGCTGGATTTGTGCTGCAGATCTTCAACTCAGCGGGTTTTAAAAACTGGTTTTAAAAAGTTAAAATTTCCATTCCATTTCCATACCTTTCTTCCCCACAACTTTAAACTTGCAATGAAGAACAAAAGAGCCCATGAACTCCCTGTTCAGAAGGAAATATTTGGCTTCATTTAAAGCATACCAGATACTGTAAAACAGAACAGGTCCATTATCCTATGCATTGATCGCTTCAAATAACCCCCATATTGCTAGCTGTCTTTTCCCCAATTTCCCACCAGAAATGCATCAAAATTTCAGAGACAGAGAGATAATGGAATTGTTACATTTTATTGCTATAATGAATATAATTGAAAAAGGATTAGATGGATTTGTGATCTCATGAGTCAGAGTGAACCTGTCCCATTCTGTCCTGTAAAACAGTTGTCCAATTGAAGGGCATAACAAAGTGCATGTTTGTTTTGCTTTTCATGAAATTAAATTAATTAAATCTTTGGCTCCACAATCCTTGAAGATAAACATAGTCCTTTCTGAGTCATTCAAGGATCCATTTGCTTTGAAGTAAAAAATTAATAGATTTGTCTGAAAGAGCTATTTTTTTCCTTCCCTGAATGAAAGTGAAAAACACTTTAGTTGCTGTTGCGCTTTGCATCGTTACACACCGCACCAAGTGCTTTGGGTCTAAAAGTAAATCGGACTTCAAAGCGCTTGCTTTGACTTGCTGTGAAATTGAATGCTGGAATGAGAGAATTAACTGTGCCCCACACACCCTTTCTGAACACCCAACCCCCTCCCACAACTCCAAGCCCCACCAGAGGATAACGCCCACCCCCTCAACCAATATTATCAGGAATGATGTACCACTATTTGTTTGCTTGGCACAGTTTACCTTGTCATTATTATTATTATTATTGTTATTATTATAATACAGTGGCAGATCGTTTTACCTTTCAGAGAAGGCTGGTGTTGGACTTGTTGTCGGGGAGGAAGTAGAATTGGAGTCGCAGGCATATAGCTTCTGTGTCTCTTGCCTGTTTTCTATGACCCAACTCTGTTTGACACACCAGTGTCTTCTGTTGAACAACAAATGCTTTATTTTCCACTGCATGTAGCCAATCAGGATAACATGTTGGTTAAGGTAGGGGGGTAGAAAAAATGCCTTTCCAAGTGGGAAAACAAGGGAGAAAAGTAGATTTATTTTTTAAAAGTAAGATTTTTATCATCAAAATATAGAATTTAATTTCAGGAGTATCCTACAGAAGAATTGGACTGTTGCATAAAAGCTGTGATGTGACACCTGTGCCAATTGAAATTTATTTTTAATTAAAGGAAAATTGGCTTTAATTAAAATGGCAATAGGCTGAAACCTACTTCTCATTTTTATTGCAGGAGTTAATTCCAAATGCTAACTTGATAGACTGAATTATTTCAGAGCCATTGCATGTCCTATTTATTTCAATTTGTCTTGCTTTTGGGAGGTATATTAATTACTGTTCAGAGGGTGACCAGAGATGTGAAATCAACTAATGTTCAAGACCAGAAAAAAGCAGACTGAGACTGTTCACAGTAATAAAAAAAAAGGGATGTTTGTTTGATGTACTTCAGAGACTTCCTTTTGTGTAAGTACTGAAAAAACTGAGAGGAGCATTTTATTTGTATCTGAAAACAGCTATAGAAATAATTCTCAGTACATCCGTAGATTCAGACCTCATGAAAAAGGCATCTAGCCGCCAGAAAGACCTATCGAAAGAATGTAAAATAGAGCAAGCAATTGTTTATGCTATTCATGTATATGGGTGAATGTGGTGCCTACACTAACCCCAGACACTGGCTCCTGTGAGGAAATGCAGAGAGCAAATGCCAGTCTCTCCACTTTTCTATGTAGTATTATTGTAAATGTCCCTCCAACTCAATGACTTCTCCACCATTACCGATTCTAAGTTGTATTTGGCTACACAATTCTGGCCCTCCCAGGTTGAGTGACAGCCTCTTCAGAGCTTGCAGAACATTGGAACATTGGTCTTCTGTGTTTCCTATGCATTTAGGCTCCACTTCACAGATGAGTATCTGGGTTGTTCTGCCTCCCTAGGCGAGATGGCGGACCAGCGGGTGGGGGGTGCATGCTGGAGATATAACAATGGTTGCCTAAGCGGCCCGCCTATGTTGCCTATTCCCAGAACTGACCCTGATCTGGTGCTGAGGTGTCTTCCAGAACATTCCTCTCACAAGGTCCATTCAAAGGCCTTTCATTAAAGTTGCACATGACAAGGATGTTTACTTTCAGAAGGAAAAGGCCAGATGTATAATAGTCCTTTTGTGTTTTGAGAAGCTGAAGCGTGATGTAATGTGCCAGAGGATAGGGTCACTTTAGAAATTCAAAATCAATGAAGTGTTTGTCTCACGGTAAATTGAGATTGTGGGGTTGTCTTATAATACTATAGTAAGCCAAGGGGCAATTATAAAAAGAAGGCAGCTGCTGATCAGTTTCAGGTGGGCCTGTGTGCAAGGCCTCAGTTGGCCAAGGTCCTGTGGAGCTCCCTGATCGTGGGAGGAAACAGATACAGCAGACAGCAGCCAAAGAGAAAAAGCAGCCCTCCCTGTTTCTCCTCCCAGCCATCCCAACATCACAACCTGGTTTTGGAAGACGTACTGTTATTAGCACCATTATGTTAGCAAGTGACTAAGATTTCCAGCATGGAGTCACTGGTATGCTGGCTTTTTTGAGTAATTTCCTTGAAAATTCCATGTTGAAGAGGCAACATGTGAAGGAAAGCTATTTTTTAACACAACTTGACATTGGACTGTTTGTGTTGTGCCGTGCAGAAAAGTAATGCAAGAATTCAGCCTTCTAGAAGAGACCCTGCATAGCACGTTCTGCTAAAACATTATCAGAGTAGTGATTACATCCACAGTCTATTATTGCCTCCCATTGCATCGCTCCATGTCATCACACACCTGTGGCTGTCTGAGAGGCAGCATTGTGCCTGTACCAACTGAGCATGAAGTGTAATCCTACAACACAAAGACTAAGCATCTTAGCTAGTTTACTGTAGAGTGGAAATGCAAAAGAAGCAGTTGGCAGCATGCCCTTTAGAGAAGGTGTACTCGTGTGTGGAATTGATAGAGGACATTGCAGTGAAAGGACAAGCTTGTAAAGGCATATGGGAATTGAAAATGGGAAGAAAGCAATATGGAGATGAAATGAGTAAATTGATAAAGAAACATTTAAGTGGAAATTAACTTTGTTCAATTAACACTTCAACTTTTCAGCCTTTGATACTTGAATCAGCTTCAGTTTGGGCCTTATAATTACAGCAATATTCAGCATCTAGGGTGATATTGGGGGCAGAGTTCTCCTTTAGAAAAAGCTAAAATAAAATAAAATTTAAAAAAGGCTTCCTCGGGCCATGATTAAATTCCTTCGTGGAGACCGTGTGCTTCGGATGTGGAGCTTATAGCCATGAGTGGAAATCAGTCTATTAGGAACTAAAGCTCTAGTTTCTCTGTGAATGACCTGGTTAGCAGTAGACTACACAACATGCATAATTGCACATTCAAATGCTTAAGGGTGTAATGAACATGAGCCTACTTCAATTTCTCAAACAAAATGATGACCATTTTGAAGAATCTGTTCAACCTATCTAATAGGAAGTAGTATTAATACATAAACTCTTACCAAGACAAGGTGCTATACAAATTAATAATAGATTATTAATAATAATAATAATAATAATAATAATAATAATAATAGACATTGCACTGTACCTCATCCTGGAAAATCATATTACATTGCAATCACTTAGCAAGCACTTAGCCCTCATTATCATCATGCACAGAAGTGTCTGCTGTAACACGTTGCTACACTTGTATTTTGCTTGTTGGTTCTAAGACGATGACTGCAATCATATCACTCTTGCCTCACGACTACTAAACGTTGTCTGTGTTCCAAAAGCATAATAATAATAATAAT
This sequence comes from Anguilla rostrata, assembly GCF_018555375.3. Taxonomy (NCBI): domain Eukaryota; kingdom Metazoa; phylum Chordata; class Actinopteri; order Anguilliformes; family Anguillidae; genus Anguilla; species Anguilla rostrata. Next base: position 22,397,574 of record NC_057944.1, read on the forward strand.
AATAATAATAATAATAATAATAATAATAATAATAATAACAATAATAATTAAAAAACCCACTAGCATTTTTAAAAAATGGATTGGGGGGGGGGGGGGGGGGTTAGCTATATTGCAAAGGTGAAAATAATAATTTCCAATTATATTTATTTAAAGTGAAGTGAGAATCAACTCTTTTTCAGGCTGTGCTAAGTTCAAGGATCCTAAATGACATCAATAAAGAAAACAATCTATATGCTAAACAGTTAGGCGATTTTGATTTACATGTTTTGCATGTATATGATCTGCAATGGCAACATTTTGATGAGGAATGGAACAATTGTTCTTTAATTTTGCATATATATATATATATGCTGAATATTTTGTATAGGCCAGGAGATGCTTGTGGCCACAATACAAACTGAGCAGATGTGCTTGTCCCTGAATGTGAACAACAGCCGCCTTTCTCCATTCCGTTCTATCCAAGTCCGTGTGGACAGCACTAACTATCGAGTCTTAAGTGACTATAACGTGCCACTTCATTTAAGATTGGGTTATGTATAGGTTATGTACCTGTGCGGTGAACTAAGAAGCATATGCAATCATTTTTGAAAAAATATAGCAATGCATATTTTTTTATGTTTTAAACCTTTTAATCTGGAGATCTGGGCTGAAGTTTTAGCGTGTTTTTATTAGCAGTATCCTACATCAAACAATTAAAAAAACAATTACTCGGTAATTTCCCTTTTCAGACAGCAACTAGTCGAACTAATAGTAAATACACAACTACTAATGCAACTTAACTTTGCACCAACAGCCACACGTACTGCATTCATTCACGTATACTGCAAGAATGAGAGGTGTATTTTTAAAACTATTTCTGGACTCGAATAGCCAAGAGACGTTGTCTTTCATTGTACATTGTGCAATAAAATGCCACAAACTATTTAAGAAAAGGAGAGAGGAAACTGAATATCTTCCTCAAGTACAAGTCCTCCGGTGGGAAAAATTGCGAGAGAAATTGCTGTGAGATTGCAAAAATGGTAGCACGTTTCCTTTAAAAGTCTTTTGGCTTTGCTGGATTGAAGTTGTTTGCAAGGAAGAAGTGGCGTGACGTTTCAGGATTTTTGTCGGCAAAAGGGTGGTAGGCCAGACCCTCGCCCTTTAACAAGCAGAATTACAACCTGGCAATTGTATCCGCACCCGGAGAGCTGCTCGCCTTTTCAATGGAAGTTTTTTCTGGTCACTACTTATGCAAAAAGAGAAATATAACCGTAAAAGACTACTGTAGCTCTAAGTCGATCGCTGGACTACAGTGCTACAGGAGCGGCTAGTTCCAGGCAAAGCACAGACTCAAAGGGGGATCAGTTTGGTATGATTGAATTCTTCACATAGCTAATTCTAAACCTGAACTGAATAAACCACAGTCGATATCGTGGCGATTCAATCGCTGGATAACACAGCTAAGTCTTTTCTTTTTTTTCCAAAGACACATGCCTCTAGCTCTCTAGATAAAGCTTTTTTGTGGCTGACTTTATCAGTACTGCGGCTGGCTGGTTATCTAACTAGTTAGCTATTCTGGCTAGTATTATAACGTAGCTAGCTAACGTTAGCTGAACATACACCGGTAATGACAGCGCTGATCTATCAGATAACTCAGCACAAGCACTGATTTAGCACAGCCATTTCTGGAATTTCATTAGCCGTTTTATTGATATAGCCGGATAATGTTTACAATAACGATTTCATCAAGTAACGCTAATTCATATTAGCTAATGTTCTCAATGTATACTCCTCACATTCAGTGCCATCGAAGCGACTCTTGCATACATTGTTTCCCCCCCTTGAATTCAAAATAAGGACACATTTCTCTCCTCTTATTATTTCCAGTAGTTCGTAGACTGGATTCATCACGCCCACTTCAGTACGACGACCCAGGACGGTATCAGCGGATGGCGCACTGATGTCTGGCGGAAGATGGAATCAACTGAACAGCTAGGTACTCGTGAAATGATGACGTTTTGTTGAGGGGCTGGAGCATGGATTAAAGGAAACTGAGGCCCAGCCAAACCATCTGCAAGTTTAGCTATATGCCAATGTTTGTAGTTTCATTGATTCTTTACTTACATTACTTACATTATTTACATTATTCCCGTTACATTTACCTGTACCATATTTATTAGTAGAAACATACTACAACAACTATGATTCTGGTTCCACATGTTCTATATTTATAGTGAGGGCAAACTAAAGTGGCACTTATACTATGGTCAAAAACGATTACAACACACAGAAAACGTATATCTCCTTTTGTCTTCTGATTAAAAAAAAAAAACAAAAACAAAAAAAACTGATTTAAAAAAAAAAACTGCAAAGTCAGAGCTGAACCCAAGCTCTTACTAATACTCTTATGATACCAATAGCAATATATATTTTTCTTGAAGGAAAGCTGAAAAGAGCCATGATAATGGCAATTATGTTTTTTTTATGAAAGGCAAAGGATGCATAATTAAATTACTGAACCCTGTCACTTATGATTATTTAAAAATCTCTTGGCAGCACAGAATCTTCAGGTCTTCAGGGATGCAAATTGATGCAGAAACTGCATATTGCTGTCTATTAATATAATTTCCTCTCTGGATTAAAAAAAGTGTGGAAAATCCCACTAGATACCTACAAGATGTGTTGCTTTTGTCCTCACAGACATGGAGGTGATGACACCTCTTATTGAAGAAGCAGGGCACTGTCCAGATGACTTTTCAGAGGATGATCATGATATTGAATTGGTTCCAGTTCAAAGACATTATGAACTGGGAAATCATGATGGCATTACGTAAGTACAGTTCTAGATTTTGATGATTTTTATGCCTCTCCGACCAGCTTAACATAAAATATAAATCTGGGATTTCCTTTCAGCCCCCCCCTCCCCCCCACACCCCCACTGATAACCCTGAAATGACATCGTTTCACTTGTAATCTGCACGTGTCATTGTGTGAATGCTATGATCCATGTCTCAAATTCGATGAACCGTGACTTCGAAAATGCTTTTTCCCATTTGACAGGAACTCTTAAATTCTTCATAGCTGAGATTAAAAATAATTTTGGTTGTGAGAGGAATGGACAACGAATACTGAAGACTGACAGATGGAAAATTGATAAATGCTATAACTGAGAGCTGTACGACTCAGGCTGGCTTTCCTGAGTGGCTCAGAGGAGGTGACTTGGAGGTATTCTGGGCCTTGAACTAACCCGAGTTATTGATTTGTAGGTTTTCACAAACCCTCATCCATCTCTTGAAGGGGAACATTGGAACTGGCCTGCTTGGCCTTCCTTTGGCAGTGAAGAATGCTGGGATTATTGTAAGTATAGCATGAATTGCATGGGGAATTGGTGGGGTGGAGGGTGGGGATGTGTGGGAACTGCTTTTGCATTTCTTACTGACGTATGAAGTCATTGTTGGGATTACTGTGTGCTTTACAGTGCTTGACATCACTGTCTCTCATGTGTAACTAGTGTCACAAGTAACATTTATGTATTAAGCCTGGTTCAGGCTGAGAAGGAGCTGTAATAAATCAAGTCAAATTGGTCTCACAAGCATGGGTGTAGATCCCTGAAGGGACATGTCCTCCCAACATTGGAAAAACATCAAATGGTCGCCCCTAGTATTGTCATGTCATGTTTTTGTAGTGAGTGGTATTGTTAAAAAAATGTTTAAGAAAACTTCCTCTTTGTTGTCCCTCCCCAAAGTTGAAAAGGTGTGTCATTGCTCCTGGGGTCTGAGATTTTTGGTGTGAATAGAGGTTCACCATCCCCACTGTTTCGCATGGGTGAGCCCTGATATCACAGAACATTTGCCAGACAATTCTAATGGCAGAGTGAATGTTGTTATGAATTTGAACTAACCCAGAAATTATTAGGGCATATGATATCAAAGGTGTCGATAGTGAAGGTTTATTTTTTTATCAAACAGGAGGGTACAAAATAAAAAAATAAAAAAGTCAAATGCTCATTAAGCTTTCAAGCATTTCATTTGCTTTCATGCTGTTCCTAATGACTAATGAGCTTTGATGTTCTTTGATTTAAAGTATTTGCAGAAAAAAATTATTATTATTAAGTATTATCTTTTAACTTGACTAATTTCACAGTTGTCACGATAGTAGGAATCATTCTAGGGGTAGTGCCTCTGTCACTACCAGCCGCAGATGGTGATACTGGTACTGTATTGATAAATGGAACCGAACTTTGTTGGTTGGTGTTCCTGCTACTGTCTCACCAGTCAAAGGAGATGAAGTGCCCCTCATGCCTCTCGTGCTTGTGCCTCAGGTTGTGCCCCAAGTACTCACTTTATAGCCATAAAATCACCAGGGATGAGAATAACAAAAAACCCAACATAACCATAGCGACTGCCATCACACGGGCACCAAAATGTACATTTTGTTTACTTGTCAATGTCAAACCTTTAAGGCCTTATGGTGCAAATGACACTCCCCACTCCACTGTCACAAACAAGTTTTGTTTAACTACAGATCTCGTGTTTTGATTATACTTTTGTGGATGAGAATTAATCAAAAAAGTAAATTATGCAACCTGCGGCTGCTAACGAGAAACAAGTGTCTGATAGGGCAGGAGCTCCGGAAAGTTCATTGCTCATCTCTAAACTTTTACTTTGTAGGTTTGTAATTCATCAGCACAGTCCTTTTTTCAAGAAAAGGTTTTTGTTGTTCAGGCCCAAAGGGTCACTGTTGAATTGTTGCCTTGCAAACAGTCTCAAAATGAATGAAACACAATCAGGAAGCTAGAGGGGCTGAAGATGCAACAACATACCTTTACTGAATATCCTCAGTGTGACCCATTTCTAAGACAAAAAGACCTGTGTTTTCTGTGTTGTCCTCCTCTCTTTCAGAAAGATGCTATCAGCCATTCCATACGTAGAGTTATTTGATATAAACTATTTTGTTCAGTGTTGTATTGCCTGTGTTTTACAGCATCGGGAGGTCAAGGTCTAATAAAAATAAACTGATTGTATTACGGAATGGAGTTAATTTGACCTTTATCACAGAAGGGCTTTGAATACACCTTATCACTTTGAGAAGTACAAAGTGTGTTGGGAGAGCCAGATAGATTGATATTGGGTTATTCAGCTCTTAAATAGGGAATATTTTAATGACAAGCTTTTAATCATTTGGGTTACTGGACTTGGATTGTGAAAGATCCCGTTAGGCCGTTTCATTGCTGTGAAATACAACAGGAGGCACAGCACTGTCCGTTTTTAATCACAGGTTTCCCATCAGGAATCCCTGGCATTTATATCCGCATGATTTAATGTACCTGAAGCTGCGTTGTCCATGCTTAATGTTGTCGACCCAGAATAACTCGCCCCACAAGTACAGACGACAAATGAATGTAATTAAACTGATTTAAAGGCACTGTTCACCATTGTACCATTGGCTACCATAAAAAAATCAATGAGATGGAAGCTCTGAAGTAACACTGTTTGCTGACGTCAGAAGGGACAGGCGAGAGTTATCATGTTGAGGACAATGCGCTTTGCTGTATTTCATATCGCTGCAGATAGCACAAGGTGGAGTCTTGCATAATTCTTTCCCAGGCTCACAATAGTGCTTGCAGTGGATTGTGTAAGTCAAGAGAATGCAATCATGGTTTTTACCCATATGTGCTGTCACCATCTCACCTAGAACTTTGAACTCTACACTTAAACTTTAGTTTGTACTAATACTAACTAAAAATCTACATTTTATCTTAACTAGAATCAGTCCCAATGGCATTGCTTTATAGTTTCCTTTCAAAAAATATGCTTTTTTATTTTGCAGTTCATGACTCAATCTGATACTGCTTCATGCTGTACCTTCCATAGGTTTCTAAATAGCTTTACGCTCAGTTACTGGTGTAAAATTAAAATTTTTATTAGCAGACTGATTCCTCATGATTACAGTTATGAGACAGAAATAGGCACAAAAAGAGGGACAATACGTTTGGGTGAGAAAGGAAGTGATATATGGAGAGAGAGAGAGAGAGGGAGACCGGTAAGGATTCGGCATGTAACAAATAATCAACTGTCGGAAACTCGATATTTAATTTGCAGAAAACAATCCGACAGGGGTTTGTGAATTGATATTTTTCCAGCAGCTTTCTCCTTCTGTGTCCTGTTGTCACAAGCTACTGTTTTAAAAGAGACCAATTTTACAAGCGCAAAATGACATGTCAATCATCATGAACGGAAACCAGGCCTACTGAGGGACAGCTCTCTGAATGGCTCTATTTAAAGGTGTTATGCCTGTCAAGCGCATTTCAACCTCTGTACCGTTTGCCAATATATTGTGAAGAATGATAAAAGTTTCAAAGCTTGGTACGTTAAATGATCCGTCTCTGATCGAGATTTGATGTGGTTTGTCTTTGCAATTGGAAACCCCTTCATGGTGTCATCATTCCAGACACTCATGCAACACATATGTGGGATGTTGTCATTGCTCCTTCCAGTATTCTCAGAAGAAAAGTCATTTTTCCACGATGCGTGGCAGATTTTGAGGAACCATTATTTCTCCTCTGCACAGCGCTGTCGGAAACTGGCATCTTCACAACCAGTAGTAAATAAGTTATCATAGTTGTTTGGAAATTTCAGCACAGAACATTTTATGTACAGTCTTGCATTCTGATACCAGGATAAGAGTTAAAGCAGTATTTGACATAACTGGCACGCACAAGGTGTCAACAGTAAAGCACTCATGTGGGCTGGGCTCTCACTGTCCCTGTGCTCTGTGTGTGTTTTCTAGGTTGGGCCCATAAGCCTGGTTGTGATGGGAGTGGTGTGTGTTCACTGCATGCACATCCTGGTCCACTGCAGTCATCACTTATCTGAAAGGTAATGTCAAACCCCCAACCATGTAAAGTTATTAAAATAATGTGATTGATTTACATTAGCTGATTTACCTTTACATTAAATTTGCATCGTGAGCACGGGATTAGTCACAGTCTGAATTCTCGAAGACATGAACGGAATGAACACATTGAGTCCACAAATTTTGTACAAATATCGGGACGTTTTTTTTTACAGACATAGTAATAAATTCACGGAACAGCTTTGCTGGCCATCTAATAGAGGCAGAAACTCTATGGCTAGATGCTGTACTGCATACTCTGTTGGTGAAAGACAGGCCTGGATGAGCTGAAAGGCTTGTTCTGGTCATTATGTATTCTTATGTTCTTTACTCTTCCTACGCAGCACTCCCCTGTTGAGTCAGACAGGTCAAACGGCTTCATTAAAAGCAAGTTTACATATGCCATTCAAATTCTAGCTGTGTGTGTCAGGTGGGTGGAGAAGTGTGAATTTTCCATACTGAATGAATGTTTCCAGCATACACATGGGTTTAGAATTGAATACTTTCTTCTATGTTATTTTAGTGAAAAATGGGACCATTGAAGACTGGAAAAATAGCTGCAATAAAAATATTTTTTGCACACTCTTTAGTGTGTGGGCAAGCACAATTCTGCTTGGTCACATTAATTATTGAAACTAGTAAAACGGTGGCAAATGGGAGCTAGTTCATTAGTGCATAATTACAAATGACCTTTTTGTACGAATTGTTGAATAGAGGATACTGTCACTGTTGCATGTGCTTGGACCTGTACTCAGAGCAAGCTTTAGGCATGGGCAACCATGATAGTTGCACAAAATATAGATTTGTGCAACTATCACTATAGGTATCTGCAATTATCTGCCAGGCTTCCCCTATTGTTTTGGCTGCTCTGGCTGTGTTTGATTTGCTAGTTAGGACTGCTTTCACTGTGAGTTCTTGATCTTGCCCTCTCCAGCATTGCCATTATTTTGTGATCTATAACCTCAAAACAAAGTAAAAATCAAATAGGTTGCAATATGAGAGTTAATATTGCATTCGTCAGTTTCAATGCGTTACGTGATCATGCAAAGGTCAGCGCCACCTCCCGTTGGGTCTATATAAGGAGTATGCGATTCATCTCTGTAGCAGAGCAGGTGCGCACAGTTATCTGAAATGATTCCATTCTAGATTAACTAACCAAATCGTAATTCACGTTCGTGAAACGGAGCAAGCCTGAATTTAATTAATGAGATAATTTGATAAGATTTGCTTCAAGTTATCCTGGATTGTTTAAGCGACAGGGCACAGATCTGAGCTGCTCGCTCACTGTATGGGGAGATTACACTTCACAGCAGGTGCAGGCAGACTGCTGGCATCAGTTGACTAGAGTTGATACCCTTGTCAGATGGGGTCGATTACCATTCATCTCCATCCCTGACCCTGGGTGATTCTGATAAGTGCATCTTTCATAGTTTTTACTTGGCCACCTGATTGAACTTTTTCAGCCATTGCAGGCTCACTAGATTACCGTTGCCCTTGTACTCTAAATTCGGAAAAGCACGCGGCTAATAGGCTGTGATTTCTTTGGCGCGTTTAACGATAAATGCCTAGAAGAGAGATGTAAAATGCCGTTAAGTGCTTTAGCTATGTGACGGAGTTAACCGAGAGGGAACCGCTTTTCATTACCCGGTAACTGCTTAGACTTCCAGCCCCAATTCCACTCTCCTCCCCCTCGTCCAAAAAAATAAAATAAAAATGTAAAAATGTTATGTGTTTCACATTCCGGTTGGGGTTTAGTCTTCATTATTGGTTATTTACTGTTTATTGTGACCAAGTCCATCACATTTGTATTTGCTCTCTGTGTTCTGTGCAGATAACATTGAATGCTCTATCACATTTGCATCCTAATTGGGGCTTTAATGTAGTTTGTTTATAAGAGCAAGCAGGGAGAAGGCTGCCCTGCATAATAATGTAATATATTTATTAATTTTATTCTACAGACTTCTAATCTAGAAAATAAATTGATTCATTTATGAATAATTCAGAATTCACTGCATATGAGGGTAACCAGGATGGTAACGTGCAGTTACTGCTCTTGCATATTTCCATACGCTATCAGTTACTATCAAGCACATCTTCCTCTTGGTACAGCAGTCACAATTTTAATCGGAAGCAGAAATTGCATGGTGCACAGAACTGGGTCGCCCACTGACATGGGATTTTTGAAGTGTTCCAGATGCAGTGCATTAATCATAATTTCAATTATATTGAAGCGAGGGTAGCTTCTTCGTGCCGTGAATAGCCATTACGGAGGCTGAATGGCCGCGCGCGCGAGCCCTGGCCTGGATGACGGGCGGGGCAGCGTGTGCGTGTTTATCGAGGGCTGCCCTCTCAGCAGGCTCTGTGTGCTCCCCAGGTTGAAACGGCCCCCAATGGGCTACAGTGACACGGTGGCCATCGCCATGGAGCAGAGCTCACTTAAGTGCATCAAAAGGGGGGCAGATTTTGGGAGGTAAGTGTTATTCAGTACCCCCCCCCCCCGCCCACAGGGCGTCTCCTGCTTTTCTACCCCAGATTGCCTGTCGTGCTTTGTCGTCCACATGATGAACTCCATTCTTGGGCCTTTGTCTCTGGCTGTTTTGTAATTTGCAGCTGATCGCCTTCACGTTCTAGTGTTGCTTAACGTGCAATTTCTTGAATGGCTCAGTCAGCAATGATGTTTGGCGTAAGCACAGGCAGGATCTCAAAGGCAGATCTTGCGCATTTTAGCCCAGGCTGTATCATCACGAGAGCATTTAGCGTGACGATGAGGGTGAGTGTACATTCACAAATCAGAATTCCAAATTGGGGAAAAAAACACCCTGATGAAGACCAGTGTGCCACAACGCGTATGTGCGTGTTTTTAACCTTTGCTATGCATTAGCCATACAATAAAGGCTTTTTACTTTTTCACAACAAGAGTGCCTTGGTCGCTATCTTTTTTCATCAAAAATGGGTGAATTGAACTAAAAACAAGAAGGCAGTAACCCACAAACTGTTCACGAGAGTTCAACATTCCCTGCAAATACTTTACAGTATTTTCACTCCTCCCATCAAATCTGTGAATGAATGTGCAAAATAGAGGCTGAAATGTGCCCGTTTTGACAATAAATAAAATATCAGCATGGCCTTGGGAATGATAAAATGCACACGTTTTGGGTGAAACCATTGTGTGAGACCAAGGCATGGTTTGAAATAAATAATTTGTGTGTGAAAGGTTGTAAAATGAACCAGTTTGTACTGTAGGGTGTATCAGCTATGATAGTTTTCTTCACTCAGCTGAAAGTGTTTTCAGATGTTCCTGGTCCGGTTGGGTTTAAAACGTTATATGCGTTTAAACTGTGTTTCTCAGTCTTGTTTCCATGTTTTGTGTATGTGTCCATCTTTGTTTGTGTCTTCATCTGTCTGTCCCCTCTGTTGTACAGGCACCTGGTCGGCTTCTTCCTGGTGTTGACGCAGCTGGGCTTCTGCAGTGTGTACTTTGTGTTCTTGGCGGAGAATATTAAGCAGGTACCATCTTCTGCATGTGTACTGACCAAATATATGCAGCACATTTCACTTCTGTGATTTTATTATTATTATTATTTGTTTTTATGTTCTGCAGCAGGATTAAGTAGTTGCATCTGCAGGTAGTACTAATGTATGTAGTAGTAACAACAGTATTAGTAGGAGCTACTGAATGAATACATGTGTAAATGGATCGCAAAAATATCTATGAAACAATGAATAATTGAATGACTGAGTTCATTGTGTAAATGGCAGAAGTCTGTAAATGGACTAAAATCTATAAAAATTAGTTTTTCCTTTTGGCTTATGTGTATACATAATGTTTGAGACATATTTTTTATTGATTTGGCTGTACTCCTCAATTATTGATTTGTAATCAAACAATTCATATGTGGTTAAAGTGTACATTCTCCGCTTTTATTTTGATTTTCAACATTTTGGTTTCACCATGTCGAAATTACAGTATTCATGCCTTCATGTTGAAAAACATCAATAATGGACTGCAGAGGCAGTAAAATGGCTAGAATCAAAACTAGATGCTAAAAGCTGTTTTATACCTGCACTAAGGAAGCAATTGAGAACACCTGACTAATAATAAACTCCTGTGACGCAATTTATCCCAAATGTTTTGACGCCCTGAAATGGCAGGACTATTTATAAAAAGTGCTGTAATTTCTACATGATGAAACCACAATGTATAACGATATCCTTAAATAGAAGCTGAGGATGTGTACTTCCACTGCATACATGTGAAGTACAAAGCCAAATCAATAAAAAATATTTATTTGTCCCAAACATTATGGCGTTAGCTGTATTTCCTTATTTTATAATTTTTCTTCAATTTGTATATTATTTAACTGATTAATTTATTATTTTTATTGCTGTTTTGTAAAATGTGAACAAGTATTCTAAAATGATGACTTCCTGAACCACTAACTGCTAGTTAAAACACAAGAATGTAAATTGTTGGCCAGGTTACACTGGCCTGTTATCCAGCTACTGTTGGTGACTGTGGCAGAATACTAGTCAAAAACACATACTAATTCCACAGGCTGCTCGGCTGCACAGCCTGTTGGCAACTGAAAAAAAAAATGCACCAGGCATGACTAGCGTATTTCAGGAGAAAGAACCTTATCAGCTTCATTGTTATGACAACATGCCATACAAGGTCAGTTGTCTCTCCCCTACAACGGCATGGCAATATTTCATATTCCAATGTCAATGTATATTTCACACGCCTTCGTTTTTCACTAATCTATAGCTATACATGGTCATTTACTATTCTTCCAGCGCTTCTAGAGCTTTTGGTAAGTGCAGAAGGTAACCAGAGTTCGCCTCTGCTGTTTCTGTGCGTGTGTTACTGGACGGAGTGTGGTGCCTCTAGCTTCTAGCCTCTCTATTCCTTCACTCAGTAGCTGAGATATGGACTACTTCCTGTTGAAAGTTCTCTTCATGATTTTTTTTCACCCATCATTCTGTCATTCTTCAGTCAATATCAAACTTGCCTGGCAGACCAATAAGTGATGTGTGCCCACCAACCTATTGATTTGCTTGCTGTCTTTTGAATGTCAGCTGAGTGTCAGAATCAACATTTGTACCTGTGCTATTGGAAATACAGAGATTGGTAAAAGGTAGTGTAATTAAGTAATGCTGGTAATCCCTAAAAACTTATTTGTAACTATGAAATGAATATAAGCGTTAATAAGCAGTACTCTACTTGTGATTTAGATTCAGTTATTTTTATTTTTGCTAGAAGTATGCATTTATTAATAATTTTGACATTTCTTTTTATTTGGGACTGTTAAAATTATATATGGGTGTAGTGGCTCAGCAATGTCCCTAGAAGGCACTGTTGGTTCTTCATTTTACTGTATTTTCACTTGCTCCCACTTTCTGCTTTAACACGAAAATATTCTGCTTGCCTGGGTACTTCTCTGTTTGCCTGTCCAGATGCTGGCAGTATGAGCACAGGCGTCCGCAATATACACATGATTATATATGCAGATTAATATCAAAGTATATTTGTCGTCTTCTGTTCAAGAGCAAAGTTTAAATAATTTCAGAGATTTCGCGTGGGTGGCCTCTATATGACGTTTGACCTAGCTCACAACCTTGACGCTTTGCAGCTTAGCAAAAACTGCTTCGGGATATCCTACTTCTGTGTATATATATTTATGCAAATTTGCTAATTGTATAGGAAATGCTACCATGCAAAGCTGAGTAAATCTCCTTATCGCAGTCTCTTAGCAAAGTAAACGGGGTTAAAATGTCATGAGGATTTTGTTAAAATAACACTGAAATCAAACACATTAGTAACTGATTTTGTCTAGTTATCTAATTGGACTGAACCTGCAGACTGAAACTCTGTGTTTTAATCGCAGTAATTATTTGAACATCAAAGACCACTTATTTTTTCTTATGGTAAATTGCATTTGCCTTTTATTTGCTTTGCTTTCCTGATACATTCTGCTTTTAAATATTAATCCCATACATTACACTCAGTGCTTATAACTGCCACATCATGTCACTGTAATTTAGCTTTAGCAAATGGTAATAGTGAAATGTATATGTCACACGCCCTGACTACCCTGGAAGGCACAGAAGAGCTGGACACAGGGAGATGCAGAAATTCCGTATTCCTGGGCAAAAACAATAAACTAAAACAACAAAGACAAAATAAATGAAATTATACACGTCGCTTTTCAGCTTCATGCGTCGGGCTCGGGCTCTCTCTCTCCGTCGTAGGGGATCCCCAGTCTCAGACACCTATTGTGGAAAGAAGCGCACTTTTAAATTCTGGATTGATTTGTAATATCATCCAGGTGTGTACCTACTTAACCAGTAGGTTTGGTCCTCTAATTGCCCTGAATTCCTCCCGCAAACCGAGCCCTGCCAAAGAATAGCAGCCGTGAGCTATTGTGGCAGGCTGCTCAGGGTGATGTGAGAAGGAAAATATTTTACTGTGTTCAGTGTAAGGGTATATTTTATAATTATAGATTGCTGCATTTTGCTAAGTTTCTACACTCTGCGTGGTGAGGAATTCTCATTGTTTAAGCTTGTTTTGCTGTCATTCAGTTTTAATAGTAACATAGACATTAGGCATTACAAAGCGGTGATAGCATTACCTGTCACTATGCACTTGCATTGTGGCAGATGTGCTTTCTAAAGTCTTAACATGTGTAATATGTGACGATTGCAGACCTGGGTCAAGTACGTATTTGTTTTGGATTCAAATACTTTTCTGTGCTCTATTGATCTTGGTGTAATTGAGCCTGCCAATATGACCAGAAGGCGGGGTTTGCACTTTTTGAGAGTATTTCATTGGTTCCAATACACCAGACAAGATCAGTGAAGTGTAGAAAAGTATTTGAAGCAGGTCTTGGACGGTTGAATGTTGTGGCTGTTCCTCATGCTACTTCGCATGATATATATGTTTCCTGTAGGCCCATTTAGATTACAATTGTATGTTCCTCCGTGGGGGAACTTTAAAAAGTTTCGGTCTACTGCAAGCATCAAAGGTAAACAAAGGCCAGCCGCTACAGGATCACATGGCTTTTTATATATATCACGTTAAATCATGCACAACTGTAAACGGTTTGACGCTTTAACAGCTGTGAGTTGATTAAAAGTGCTCCGGTGTCTGTCTACTATAAACAAAGGGGGATGAAAAGTCTAGGATCCACGCTTATGTCAGTGTCATCAAGTTGTTGTTTTTTTATATGTTGCCATTATTGATTCCTGCACCTCAAAGCGCACCACAGGGGGACTTACACTAAGGTGTAAGCTCTGGGCACCTTTCTCTGGAGAGCGCCAGTAGCCTTCCTCAACGTCTTCATCAGCTGCGTAAATGAAGGAACGTGCAAGAGTTGCCTTTGTCACGATCGGTCTTTACTCACAAGAGTCTGTGACGCTTAGAGTTTGGCTTTAAGTGCACTGACAAGTATTTCAGGTAAAAACTTTTACTGTTTTGGAGTTGTGGCAAAACCAGTCTAATCAGGAAGTTAAAAAAGATGATTTAGAGCAGGCCCCCAGAAATAACATTTCCCCCTCCCCTCCCCCCAAGACGAAGTATTCATAGGTTAAGTTTTTTTTTATTCTTTCTCAGGGGGGAAATTTTTGAGCTGCTTCTTAGTAAGTGGGAACATTGACTCCTCACTGTGCTTTAATGATAAGCGACAAATTGCTTTCTTTGGCAAGCACTGAAAAAAAAGTAGCGGTTTAATTGCTGTCTGTCAATTTCTAATCTTTGTCTAAGATATTAAATCATTCTTTGAATGATTAATTTTCAAATGTTAAATGGCAGCTTGAAATTACGTTGGTGGAAAATATATATTGCTCAAAAACACCCAACATGCCTCGACTAGTTTTGTTGCCATAATTGAAATAGCGGCAGTAGCGTTTAATTGGTTAACTAAATAGATTAATCTTGTGCAGATTTGTTCTTTTATTTCTTAATAAAGTATGGCTACATTGTCAATTCATTCTCACACCTCCTCTGTTTAGATTCTAAATGTATGCAGCCCCTACATCCTGTTTCCCAGTTGCAGAATCGTTGCATAGATAAATGGAGTCTATCCACAGCCGGCACAGTATGGAAAGGACTGATAAATGGGAAGGACTGGTCCAAGTGTGTAGTTCTGCCTTATGCAGTCACAAGGTCACCCAGGTACAGTGCGAGGGGAGTATCATTGGTTAAATGCATGTTGTTAATCGTTAATCATGTCTCCCTGCTCCCCAACCCCCACCCCTTGCAGGTGGTTGAAGGGTACTGGGGAAACAACACGGATCATCCACTCTCTTTTGCCAACATCACCGTGGAGACGGGCGTGAGAACACCCGTGGAACCCTGGGGCCTGGATCTACGCTTGTACATGGTCTTCTTCCTTCCTTTCCTCATCCTTCTCGTCTTCATGAAAGACCTTAAGAACATGGCTGTGCTGTCCTTCCTGGCCAACATTGCCATGGCTGTTAGCCTGGTCATCATCTTCAAGTATATCTTAACTGTAAGATCCTAAATGCAGAATTACATGCCCACTACACTGTCCACACTCTCCAGTCTGTCACTTATCTGTCTGCTCTCACCCAAGTCTCAGTCTCAGTCTGTCCTTAGTCTTGTCCCTGCCTGAGCATATCTGTTCTTTGTTTCTTTTCAGTGTCACTGTCATTTTACTCCATCTGTGTTACATAGTTTCTTTAAGGGTAAAGTCACTCTGACATCCCCCATTGACTTTCCATTGGCTTGTGAAAGTGTTTTGAAGCCATGGAAGTGCAATTGTTGTGCTGCCATGTTACTCAAATTGGAACCAATTTGCTCAGTAGGGAAAAGAGGAGACTGTTAAATGGTTATGAAGTTTGTGTTATGTCTGGGTCGTTCACTATATGTGTGTGCTCCCCCCCCCCCCCCACGCAGTTATGCAAACTGTCTTCGATTGGCCGAAAAAATATTACAATATTGTCCAAATGGGGGAAAAAACCTAAACAAATGGGCACATGGGGAGAATTTAGACTAAGAAAAAACACTTTTTGAGACTACATGTTCGGGGAAAAAGTCCTGGAGCCAACTGCACTGGCACTTGAGAGTAAAGTCTCAACTAGACCTGGAAGTGAATGTCAAAAACAAAGCCTGGTCTTGGCCCCTTAGTTATCACCCACACACAGACCGTGGCTTTCATTTTCATGAGTTGAAAGAGAGCGTTCCTTGTGGTTAGCTGGGCAGTGTTCAGAACCCTGAAGTCTGGAAGCACCAGTCGGCACATCCTGCCCGGTTCCAGGGACTCATTCCATCGTGTGTTTGCCAGACTATAGCAGCAGCTCTGTCACAATGATGTCCCATTTGTCTATGTAATGTCCCTCTCAGGTGCAAAGCTTTGTGCTGCTAGATGAAGGGACTCGTTTCGAAATGCGTCTTGTTGTCATTGCGACAGCTTCTCTCCTTGACATGCAAAGTGGTGTGCATTTAAATAAGAGCGATGGGACTCACATGGCCTGCTCAGTAATACTGACTTGCAGTGATTCGGCCCGAGATTGCTGGAGCAATTGTCCAGCTCGCATGTTCATCCCAGTGGATTTCATGAGGCATTCTGTTTCGACTGACAAGCCAGGGTAATGCATTGAAATGTGCTGCATATATCTGTATTTATTTATTTTTAATACGGCGATGTGTATGGCATCTCAAACTTTTTAACTGAGCCTCCAAGGCCATTTTAATTTTATAATTATGCCTTATGATATGACAGTGTTAATTGGCAATTGCCAATTGAATTACCTTTACTACTGGTAGGTCCCACAAAGTTTATTTGATTGCCCGTGTGCCTGTCTTTTTGTGTCTGTCTGGTCGATTGACTGACTCATTGGCTGTGAAGAGGATAACTCGGAATGTTCAAGATAGATTTTAAAGAATATCAGTTAAATGCACAGGCCACAGGACAATATAGAAGTGGTTCAGTTTTAGGGCTACAACACCTGTTAAAGGGTGCCAGAGGTATGTGCACTATTATTATGGAAGCAACACGTGCAGTTATCGTTCCAAGTTTAGTTAAGACTGCTTTATGCGTGTGCATGTTTTTGCCTCCTAGGGTAATTATGTGGTGTAAATAGTGTGTAATAGTATCACCCCATCCACTTTTCAGATGCAACACATTAGATATCGTAAATGGTGTGAGAAAAAGTTTGGTCTGTAAATGCTTGGGCCTTGAAGGGTGTGCGTGATTGGTGGTTGTTAAGTGGCAAGCGGGAGTTACGCTGTGATCTGGTGCTTTGTTCGAGTCGCCCTTGTGAACCGCTGTCATCAATCACGCCGCTGAATTATGTTCTAAAAGGAATTATTAGGAGCTTCGTCATTCCACAGGCGACACGCATCCGCACTGGAACGGATCACTGCATTCCTGAGTCTTCATTAGGCTGTTACCGGCCCCAGATTACCCATCTCTCTTTCACTCTCATGCACCCTGTCTGTTTCTTTTTCCTCTTTCTCTCTCACTCTCTCACTCTTTCCCTTTAAATTTGGAGTGTAAAAGAACATATATATATATATATATATATATATATATATATATATATATATATATACATACACACACATAAAACGGACCATGTGCATTATACACTGCTCGCTGCATTCTTAAGCTGTCGCTTTTGTTATTTCAGATTTTTAATGATTACTAGGGGTCTTCTGGGTATAGTAATGTAATGCATGTAAACAAGCCAGAAAGCATGCAACCCAGCAACAGGACATGCACAGTAATACAGTTGTGGCATTCATTTGCAGGAATGCAGTGGGCTCAGTCAGTTGATGAAATGTTAAAAAGGCTGGTTCAGTGTGGCTATAGTGAGTATGAAGTTTGCCACCAGTTTTCTGAGACTAGTTATGTAAAAGGGGTAATTATGCAGTGGCTGTAATGAAATAACCATTTCAGGACTGTTGGCACATTGCTGGCCCAAGTCATGAGGAATTTTGGGTTATTAAAAACATATGATGGGGTTATGACAGCAGCATTTGAAATATACTCATGCACAACACAAATAATCTCAAAAGTAATCATTTGGGAATTGTAGAGTGAATTAAGAAAGTTTGTTTCATATCCATCGTAGTACCAAAACAAATGCAGGGAGGGATCCACTGAGTGATCATCTTTCTTGTTCAGATTATTAATGTTTTCTGTGTGTGGGCTATCCCATCTACATTTGAGGACATAAAATGTACTTCAAATGTAAGTGCAGCACTTTGCATTAATGTAACAATTATCTGAAGATCTGGCAGAAGCAATGCAGAAACTTTAAGGAGCAAGTTCTAATAGTTGTGCCGCATAAACACTCCAAACCACACAGGATTTGAATTTTTACGTAACTATACCCACTAACCAGATTAAAGCCTCATTGCTTGACAACTTTTTCATTTTTGACATTTTAGGGCATAATTTATGTATCCAGGTTAGAAGCAAGGATACCAGTTGCATGGTTTTTAAAAATACAAAATGCATAAGGATAAATATTCCCACAAAGCCTGTGATGATTTCTAAACATGCGGGCCTGTAGTTAAGGACTGAAATAGAGTGCTGATGCCTTCAATGCAAAAAAAGCGCATTGCTCAGTAGACCGACTTGCCTGAAATGTAAACAGGAAATAGAAGAAATTTCTAAATCTGTGTTGGTTAACTGTGCTTTACCTGTTACTGTTATAAATTGGTTTCTTGTCATGTTCTGTGTAGTTAAGTGTATCTGTGATGGTGTTTTTGCCTTTACCAGCTGGGCAATGAATGTTATCTTTGGAAGACAATAGAGTATTTATGTATATAAATCTTGCTGTCTGTACAAACAAGCATGAAACCGTCCTAGCTAGCTAGCTAGCTATGGCATGTCCTCCCCTCTGTAACGTTATTTGTTGTCCTCCGTGTGCCCATACATCTGTATCGGTGGTTGTAGCTGTGTGTCCTTAGCTCCTACTCATGCGTGCAGGATACCATCCGTACGCGCTAACTAGGTTAACTAAAGTAGGCGGTCCATACGAGCTAAGTAGGTTGACTAAGGTTGGTGAAACGCGAACATGTTAGGGTTAGCTAAAGTAACGTTAGGCGATAAAGCTGTGCTTAAAAATGTCGTGCCGTACCACCTGCGCATGCGTCCTACTAAACGTCCTACTAAACGAAGCAGCAACTGCGCATGTGTCCCACAAAACGTCCCTCAAAGGTGGTCCATGAGTGAGTGAGTGAGTAACCACAATTTGCCATGCATAGCCCACGGCGGCAGTCCTGCCGACACGCCGTGGGAAAAAAATGCACAAAATAACCAAGACCTCTCATGCTCCTTTTCCAGGATGTGGGGGACCCAAAAAGACTGCCGTATGCCTCCAGCTGGAAGAAGTTCCCCTTTTTCTTCGGCACAGCGATATTCGCCTTTGAAGGAATAGGGGTGGTAAGTATCCCACGTGGGGCTTTCTAATTGGCGTCTGCTGCCTACTGCTAATCCTGTTTGGACAGCAGTGCCCAAGTGAAGAAGATGTGACCCGCTGGGTTCAAGTGCCCTCACCTGATCTCCCCCTGCCATCGCCGACGGTCTCTATGGGAACCTGGGCGGCTGTGCCCCAGCCCTGCTGGGCTCGAAACGGTAGTGCTGGCTGCGCAAAACGGGCTTTAATCGGAGTCCCAGAGGAGTGGCATCACGTCAGGGCTCACGCCGAAGATAAGACTCCCGTCTCTCCGGGGACTGGGTGATTTATGTGGTGCCGCCTAAGCGTATTGATTGAGAAGCGCGGAAGGCTTCGCTCAAAAGAGCCAGCCCATTAATCAGCGGGGGAGAGAAAGGAAAGTTGCTAATTCCTGGGATGGACAGATGGGTCCGATGGCGCGATGGAGGAGGGTGGCTGGGAAAATGGGGTGGATGCCACAGTTCAGTCATTGTGAGTTGCTGTGCTGCCATTACCAGTGCTGATTTATACATACACTTTTATGTCAGATTTAGTATAGATCGACATAAAAATATATGTCTGACTCCAAGTCTGTTCCTAGTCACCCTGGGCCGGTTTCATAAAAACAAAAAAATAAAAAAACGGACAAAGTGCTATCGTTGAACATTCAGTCAGGTGTAAATTTTACGTTAGTTGCAAGTTAAGAAACGTCCGATGTTGCTCAGGACTAAAAAATAGTGGCAGACGTAAGTGTTGACTGCTGCAGTAATTACTGGGGTTGCCACCTTCTTGCAATCGCGTACACACACAGCGGAGTGCTTTGTGTAAGAAAATACAGAACAAATTGCTTCCTGTATTGATTCAACATGTCATTTTATTCTTCAGTAGATTCCATATATTAAGGGACGGGTAACAGCCCTTGTAATTACAAGCTTTCTTCTTCTTTTGATTTGTGTTTGAACTATGAAATTTGGACAATTCTTTTGTTTTGAGAAAGCAGATCAATAAGAGAATGAATTTCTCCATCGGAGTTCACACTGTTACGGAATGCAACTGCATGCGTGCACCTGTTGTAATTATTACCTGCCAACGTCTAACTGGTGCAACCCACGTTCAGCGTAAATGGGGACTAACCGCTTCAGAAGTAACGCGAGCATCGGGGGGAGGGGCTGGTTGTACAACAAACTTTTACATAACCGGCCCCAGATGCTCACACAACAGCACACAAAGCAACAGTTTCTGCTTTAAAGTTTCCTGGTAATGATGCCTAGTTCTTGTACTTCTGCTTCCTGTACTGTTGTGGTCTCTGTAATTGGCTCTGTCGGTTGGCTTTAAACAGCAGTCTGTCCTTGGTTTGTCTCTCTAATCTCACAGACACAGTCAGCTGTCGTCTATCTCCTAGCTCTGGTTACTGCAGAGGTAGTGGTGGTTAAAGTTTGTTTGTGTGTGTCTTAATTTAGGCCACAGCTGGAAAGTGTCAGAGAGGAAGACTACATTAGCAATTCCTTGGGACTGGTGGTCAGATCGTTGTTCAGATTAATGGTGTTTGTCTGAAGGACCCAGTTCTTGTCTGCTTGTGACCTATGGTCATGCTGCATAGGAAACTTTCCCTCTTTCCCATTACAGGTTTTTGTATGCTTTTTGTGTGTGCGTGTGCATGTGAGAGCATACAACAAAACATTCTCAGCAAAGAGCTGCATTTAAGGTAAATGGAAGAGACATACTGTATTTACAGGGTGATAATAAACAGCAGGTTACAGCCTTCTGTGCAATGCTTAGCATTACTGCCATCCACACAACCTTTTGTCAGCATGTATTAATATTCATTTTGTTCAGCATATTTTCAGTTTAACACAGGCAAATGTCCCTCTGTACACAAGAGACATTGAAAGAGAGCATATAGTAATAGAAATAAGGTAGGCTTATTTCTCCTCTGGCAATTCCCTTTTTCCTCTCCCGAGGATTTACTGTTACACAGATATGCAGCTATATTGATCCCCTTATTCAATTTGATGGTGATTATCTTTAGAGACTGATGATAGTCTGTTAAGAGAATGCTGGGAGCCAGGAACCGATGACGCACTGCCTGTAAACAGATGTGGCAGCCACGAGGAAGGGTTCCATACAAAAAGGTAACGGACAGCCAGAAGGCTTGCATGCGGGTTGCTTCTGGCGAGTGCTAACTGTTGGTTGTAGCACGTATGCTTGAACAAGCCCTTTTCAGCCTTGCCTTGAACAGTTAAACTCTTGTAGAATGTAGCCTACACCTTGACATGTCGGCCTTTTAAAAAAAAAAAAAAAAAAAAAAAAAACATGGCTGAAATGTCTTCAATTGTGTCCAAGTGATTGACAGGGTTGCACCACATGAAAGCTGTTGGTTAGGTATCGGAAAGAGTAGCCTCTAAAGAAAGAACTTGCTAACCCAGCCATGGAAGTGCCCCTTTTTAGTACCCAATAGTCATGGTCAATTAAAAAATGTCCACCGTGGTAATCATGATCTATTAAAAAAAAACATATTATTAAATACAGCAATAATGACCCTGAAGGTGGATTTGTGCAGTCTGTTCTCCTGGGTAGAATGGTCAATGTGGTCTGATGCATTGGTTCTGTGCAGGCAACTCTACTCCTTGGTTCAGCTCAACTCTCTTCTGTGTAGTAAGCGTCACAACCACATGCTCGTTCATGCGCTTGTGCACTCGTGTAAGCAGGTGTGTGCACTGTGACGGAGAAACATGCAGACCAAATTTGAATGACAAAATCTCATCTTCTGTGGGGCTCCAAAAAAAATGGGTTCATCGTTTTGAACCGACTTCAATGGGGAAATTATCCTTTTAGCACCAGAAGCTAAACTGTACAGTAATACCTCCGGTAACCGCTATTGTTTGCAAGCTTCTGTGGGAATGCCAGGCCCTGGTCCCCTGGCAGGCATAGAAACAGCCGGGGACCCCCCGATGGGCTCAGTGATGGATTAGGACCGGTGTTGTTTTCTGTTGGCTCATTTTGTGAAACTTTAAGATTTGCGGCTGCAGTATGCAATCATCTTGTTTGAATTCTCACCCAGTATGCCCAGTTGTGTGAGTAATGTTTTCATTATCCACCCCCACCCCCACCCCCAACCCCCCTCCTTTCCATCTTATCTGGGCTGGATTGATTCTGGGGCTCAATGTGTTTTCTTTAACATTTTGGTTTTATTCAACTGTTTGGTGTCAGTCTAAGAATACCTTCTGCCCAATTGGAATATTAATACTGCAGTGAGAGATGGATGCTAATTTAAAAAATTTAAAAATGTAAAAAAAATTTTTTTTACATAACCCAGATGTGGGTTGGGTTGTAATTTTTTCAGCACATATGAAATAAACATCATTAAAAGGGAATAAAATGAGTAATGTAATCAATCGCTGCAGTGGACAATCAACACAAACAAGCATACATTCAACAGCCAACCATTGCAGCTTAATTTACAGTGTGAGCTCTGTATTTACCTTCTGAACAGTGGCATAATTTCAGCAAAACCTAGGCATGTCAAAGTCACTTAAAATCTAGCTGCTAAAACATGCAAATTGATTTTATGGTGGTTGACCATTCTCTTGATGAAAAGCATTCTTAATTGAACAACAATAATTGTGACTAAACTGAAATTTAAAGATCTTTCTGTAATCAGCTGGGAAATAGATGGGTTGAAGTGGCTTACATAAACTTAATTTAAATATGAGGTGGACACAACATGGACAGTAGTAGCAATTTGTCATTTACAAAATGTGAAGTTCATTACAAAATACTTGGCAAGCCAACCAATTTACAGGTTAACGTGCCATCCACAAGTATTGGTCCCACATGTCATGGTGTTAATCTTATACTGGTACGACTAATGTATGAGGGGGGTGCTGCTTTTACCCATTCCTTAAAATTTCCAGTTAATGTTAGCTTTATGAAGCTAGCTAGTGTGTCACTAGACCCGTGCTGACATTTAAAGATGGGCAGCATCCATTTTTTTAATGCACTTTAATTAATGCACTTTCACATAATTCCAATTTCCTCAAAGTGTGCATGAGGCTGCCCAGCAAGTGTGCATTTGGGCTGCCAAGCAACCAAATCTGGTGGTGCGACTGTGTTTTTGGTGGTCCAGGTATATACTGGTATGCTGGAATATACATGTGTATATCTACCATTTGTGCAGACAATGTTACAAACTTCCAACATCTTTTAAACTCCTGTTTGAAATTTTCTAAAATCTGAAATGTGAGTTTGCGCAAGTTAAAAGAAATTGGACTGCTTTTCACTTTATCAAGAAAATTACATTACAAGTATAGGTCTTGCTTTCTACTTCATAAATGTACTCTTCATTTTCTGAACATCAAATGCCTGTGCTAATGTTAGTCAAGGAAAATTTCCTCTCAAAATGCTAATCACTGCTTTGTGCAGTAAGGAACTCCTTCTTACTTATCTGAAGGGAAAACCAACTGAAGGTCCCGGAAAAAAATGACTTGCAATCTCAGCCAATTAGAAGTTTTGTAAATGGTTTTCATCCAGGGCCAAGAGAATTGGTAGTCTCACAAACTCAAATGACTTACTATATATATATAGGCTATAGGGAGTGAATTCAAAATTTGTTTTTGGGCAGTTTTCTCTTCATCCTGCCTCACACCTAACCAGTGAATGCCTTGTCTTGGCTAGTAAGTTGTGCTTCTAATTGAAATGGTGACAAAACCAATACACATGAATTCATTTTTTTTTTTTTTTACCCCTTGACATAAACTGACAGCCTTGGAAAGCAAGATAAACCATCACATGGTTGTCCAGATTTTATCCATTCTTAGTTCCTGCACCTATTTTTATATATTCAAGCGCTTTATATTAGAAGCATGCTAATAAATAAAGTTTCATAAAGTGGCAACAATTATTTTTGTTTTTATATTGATTTAATTAATATGCAATCATACTAATTAAATGTAATTCATATTTATATGATTTATATGGTGGTTGCAGACAGAAAATTGTCCTTAAAGAGTTTCTGCTCCCATTAGGACAGACGAATAGGCAGAAATACTTGTCCAGGGTGACTACATCAGGCACCTGAAGTGGTGCCTTCCAAAATGGTCAATGGAAAGAAAATGTTAAATTGTGACTGTGGCATTCAGTCCGGCGGTGAACCGGATTGGTCTCGGCTGCGCTGGCTGGTGGAGAGAGCACACGCACCTGGCTTGCATTAGCTAATCAGCCCAAGTGCTTAAAGGTGTGCTGCTCTCCACAGTTCAGGGGCCGAGACTGGGAGCTCACACCAAGAGCGATTATGATTTTCATTTTGTTTTATTTTGGAATTATTTTCGAGGGGACAAGACAGAGGAAGTAATCCTCAGCTGCTAATAAAGAGAGTTCATTCATTTGAATTATACTTAATTCTATAGGCCCACTTGTTTCTACCTTTGAAGTACCTTTTCATTCTTATTGAATTAAAAGTGCGGTGCAAATTTAAAGATTTCCGATTTGCAGCTAACTAGTGGTTTGCATCTTGCATCTCTTCTCCTCTGAAATTCTGTTCATGAAGTGTTCTGTGGACAGTTGGCACTGACACGTTCACGCCTGCCTCTCGAAGAGTGTTTCTGATCTGTTGGACAGGTGTTTGGGGTTTTTATTTCATTATGGCGAGAATTCTTCAGTCATTAACTATAGAGGTCTTCTTTGGCCTACCAGGCCCGCCATGATTTCTGAGCTCAGCAATGCTCTCTTTCTTCTTTATGATATTTCAAATAGTTGGTTTTGGTAAGCCTTAAGTTTATGGTCTGTATCTCTTGACTGATTTTTTTCTTATTTCTCAGCCTCATAATGGCTTCCTTGACATTTCGTTGACACAACTCTGGTCCTCATTTTGAGAAACGCTGATAACAAAGGCAATCAATGTATAAAAAGTGCTGTGTTGAAAACAAAATGTATAAAAATACCCTGTAATAAAAGCACTTGAGTTGTTTGACTGCAAATAATGAAGAG
This sequence comes from Anguilla rostrata, assembly GCF_018555375.3. NCBI lineage: Eukaryota > Metazoa > Chordata > Actinopteri > Anguilliformes > Anguillidae > Anguilla > Anguilla rostrata. Next base: position 22,422,837 of record NC_057944.1, read on the forward strand.
AAACTACTCTCAAACACCTGTCTGACAGAAGAGAACCTCTCATCAGGAGGCAGGCGGGGATGTGTCTGTGACTACTGTCTGCAGAAGACTTGATGAACAGAACTACAGAGGCTATGCTAAGATGCAAACCACTAGTTAGCCACAAGAAACAGGATGGCCTGAATACAGTTTGCTAAGAAGTGCCTAAAAGAGTCTGCAGATCTGTAGAAAAAGGTCTTACGGTTTTGACATGTAGGCTATGGCTTGTCAGCAGCACAGTGAATTCTGAAGAGTACAGAAGCATCCTGTCTGATTCCAATTGAACATGCATTTCATATGCTGAAGAGACAACCCAAGGCAACTAGCCCCCAAAACATGCAGGAGCTGAAGAGTGCTGCAAGACAGGCCGGGCAGAGTATCACCAGAGAAGATACTCTTTGTTCCTTATACATTATGGTGCGCACTGTGTCTTTGTCCAAAACATTATGAGGCTCATTGTAAATTTGAATTTATTGTGATTGCAATTTCTCAACAAAGCCTTTGAACTGCAATTTGATTCCTTAGGACTGTAATGCTTAATTGTACTCTGCATGTACAGAATTATTTCTGGCCATCTTGCATGAGCATACATATCGACCAAAAAAATATTTTGTTGTTTGAGCGGAAGGGCGTGATTGTAGGCTTTGTAGAATTACAACCTTGTAAGGACAAACTCTTTTTCATCAGTTTTTTCATCCATTAACTATATGCTTTGGGTAGCCATAATGTGGTGTTACATAGTGACAGCTCATCCAAATAATACAGCCTGTGCATAGATTGTGGTCCAGGAAAGTTGCTTTACATGATTAGAAAGCCGGATATGGCATCTGCATGGCCATTGTGTTCTAAAGATATCTATTTCATGCAAGTAGGTACGATGCAAGATTTGATTCTGACTGCTGCAAGTGTAGGTACTCTTGTCATTGGTCCAAGTATTTTGCTAGCTGTTTATCTCCTGCCAGGTCTCAGTGGATAAGGTATAGTGTGAGGTATACCAAAATCTTTCCACTGTTCCTTTAAGTGGTTCGGATTTAGTTTTAATAATAGTGAACGTTTTAAACTCTGACCGAAGCACTTCAGCATATTTGTCACATAGCACTTCAACGATGTCTACTTTTGACATTCAAGTAACATTTTACCTATCAATCATTGTGCTTTCTATCCTGTCTGCCCAGCAATGCTGGCTGACCTCCTTCAACCACCCACAAGTATAGGGTTTAAGTGCTGTCATTGAACATGATGCACAGTGACACATTGCTATACTGGGGCTTGCATAATTTTTCAGATACACTATCAATGACATAACAGTGCCTGTGCCTACCTGCATTGCGACATGTACTTCATTTATCTTTATATAAACAGTATGGATTTAACAACGTCTTTAACAATGTAATACATGCAGCTCTTTCCCTGTCCTTTTAGTCTTTGTTTTTGGCACGGATGAATATCTTCCCAGCTCTACTTTGATGACTGGCAGGGCTGTTCTTGGTGTTTGTATTACACTGCAGGTTCACTTTATATGTACATTCTTGGCATTGTTGGCAATGGTCTGCATTTGTACTGCAAACAGTTTCCTTTCAACTGTGTTAGTTAAAAAAAAGTTGTTGTGTAATGCTAGTAGCATGTTTTTCCTTGTCATGTAGGCCTACAAAATGCGAGTTGACTGGGGTGAGCAAGTGTTGCTTCACTCTGCATTTTTAACACCGTCCCAAACATGGTTTCTGAACAATTCCTCCAAAGTTTGCCAAATTTACTAGTGGCAGGCAGTTTTCTTAAGCTTACTGATTGAGCTGGTTGGATGTATAAAACTTTTGGGCAAAATTATTATAAATTTTTTTTTACAACAACCAGTAAGTCCTGATACAGCCTGGACGCACAGACATAAAACACATGCACATACAGTACACGCACACACAGAGACACAGAAAATGTTCTCTGTGTGCACTGATGTGCACCATTTTCTCAGACTGCATGGTTTCTTATTGGCACAGTGGAGGTGAGTGAAATTGTGCGAGCAGAGTTTCTGGGGATGGGCAGTTCCCCACCTCTGTGAAATCGGAGTGATATACAACCTCATTACCCACAAAGAAGGGCTAGGGGAGGGGGAGGGGGAGAGGGCAGTTCTGTCGGTTGTTGCCTGTGGGCCAGTGGCTGCTCACCAGTATGAGGATTGCTCTGCACATTTTATGGTGTTCCTGCACCAAAACCATTAAAGACTGAACTTGGAAGGACAGTGAGCAGCCTCCACCCTGCTCACATCCGTCGCCACCTGCTTCTCCCCACCACCGCCACCCGGCCCTGCACATCATCTGAGCCACATTATGAACTCTGATTGAACTGACTGACATGCTGGTCGCAAATCAACACCCTGAGCTGACAAGAGGAGGATGGGTTTTCCCCTTGAGCCTGGTTCCTTCCAAGGTTTCTTCCCATCTGCCTCAGGGAGTTTTTCCTTGCCACTGTTGCCTTAGGCTTGCTCCTGTGGGGCTTTAGGCCAGGGTTGTCTGTAAAGCGTATTGTGACAACTGCTGTAAAATACGCTATACAAATAAAATTTGATTGATTGATTGATTGATGAGTATCATGGATGTATATGCATGGGAGGAGATGGAGGATTACGGTGTGAGCTGGTGAGCTCTGTCTGTCTCTAAATCTCTCTTGAGCTTCGTGGTGGGAGATTTTGCTTTATTAAAAAGTGTGCAGTTTATCACGTATGCCTATTGGTCCTCTCCAGTCTCCCATCCAATCCAGCCTGAATTTTACCTGACCAAACTGACAGAAATCATGAACCACTGGTCACTTGCTCTTTGTCTTCAGGACTTTGATCTGATAAGTTAGCACCTGTGACGAAAAACAGTGATGACTAGAGATGTGGCAAGGCTTAACTGCTGTGGGTTGGTGTTAGTTGAGCCAATGCATTCACTGTAGAAGTTATACTTTCTGATTATTACCTTTACACGAGAGCTCCCATGTTCTCTGCAGCCACGTTGTTCTCCAGTAAACGTTTGACTGTTCATTTGCAAGTGATGCGAAACTGCTGCTAAATCAGTGTGTTTACTGCATAATATCCCCTATTCCTTCCTCCTGTGTGTGTGTGTATGTGCGTGTGTGTTTCTGTGTTTGTTTGTTTGACATGCCCTTCAGTGAATCACATGAATTTAACTTGAAGTACAATTTCCAAAATGGACAATTAAGGTGAAATGGGTAAGCAGAAGTGTTCAATAATTAGGTTTTCCGATTTATTCTGTGGAATCCCATGGCTAATTATAAGGCCTACTGCTATGCTGGGAAGTCACACAGTTCACCCAACTGACCAAAAAGAGAACATCACTTCATCTGTCCTGCTAACAGATGACCTCCCTGCCTAACTGAACTGCTACATGAATCCTTTCATGGCATAGCATGTTAAATTGCCATCAGTTCACCTATAACTGAAGACAAATTAAATGAATCTATCAGTGCATGGGACCGATAGATGTGCTCTAATTAGTGCAGGCCTGAAGTGAAGTGCTTAGAGTTAAAGCTTAATCCATCCCTGCTGCTGAGAATCTTTCAGGCAGTGGCTGTATGCCTCTGCTCCATTTTTGTGGCACAAGATGGACAGTTGCTTAGAATGGAACAATGCGAAAAACGGGTACCACCATGAAAGGTGGGCTGCTCAAGGAGAGCATTAGGTCAGACATGCCACGTTTTATAATAGACCTCAAGCTCAATTTTGAGGGTGCGAGAGGTACAATTCAGCTGAAGGATATTTGCACTCACCTTTGTGTTTTCTTTATTTTTTGTGTCTGCACTGGGTTGGTTGAAGGGGTACAGTTATGGTTGCGTGGTGGAGTAGGTTAGCGAAAATTCAGAATACAGTGGTATTTTATTGGATATAAGAGGTCTGAAAATTATTAGCGGTATTAGCACTGAGGCAACCATGCACTAGCAATACCCTGTGTGGATTAGAAGGGTTTTTAAAATATGATGTCATAGTAGCATATTTAATCCATCATGTGAAAATAATGATACATTTGTTCTGCAACTGTTTTTCAGTTGTCTGCTGCCAGTTCTGTGCTTTATTGTAGATGAAATTGTGAAAATGACTTTCACATCACGCAACCATCACTTTAAGGATAGCTGCATATTTCCATGACTCAAGGTCTGCGATTACTTCCTGTGATCTTTCTTTTACCTGTAATGCATATGGACTCTTCATTATTTAAATCAGGGGCAAACCATGTGAGGAAAAGTTACTCCCATGTCAGTGCTGCAGTATCTGTAGGCTTCGTCATACATCTGTACCGTCTTAATTTCTGTAATTTAACCTCCCTCTCCAAGATGTTTGTCAAGAGCTGGAATTCCCACTACACCTCCCGGGGCTGGTGTTTAGAAGCCCTGATTTAAACTCAAAATAAAATATTTACATTGCTGTAATCTGGTTATAACTGCCTAACTAAAATAACTTCATGAATGCAATAGGCCCCTGGTAATATTGAAATTTGATGAACACCATTGCAGTATTTTCCTTATATGATCAGGATTGCTTCCAATCTTTCAGAAGTAATAATAATAATAATAATAATAACCCGGGGTGTATTGCAAATAACATCCTAAACATCTACATTTTAGTAGAGCTTCATGGGTGTTATCAAAAACTGCTCAGAAAAAAATTTGATGTGTCATAGCTTGGGCCCAACCAAATTTACGCCTGTGAAAATCGCATCACGGTCCATGAAATCAGCTTCTTCCCGTGAAATTGAGATCCTCCCATGTAATCGATTATTTGCTTTGAAATGCCTGATCAAAAGTTTCTGTGAATTTGGCATGGCTCTCGACATAGCAGTGAACCAAATATCACATTTTTTTCAGATTTTCTGCGTATTGCCATAATAAAAAGCTCTAAATGTTATAGACCCTTATTGAAGGAAATGCAACAGTTCACAGTGTGTGATTGCATACACAATAATTGTACTGAACAAATGTGTTTTTTGAAGTGCATTTTGAAATGAGCAGGGCACAGTGATTTTGGATTTGCACATACTGTAGTTGCTGAAGGCCTGAGTAGATTTCAGTCAGTTTAATTTGTATGTTCAAAGTGTTTCTGAAAGATGAAAAATGACTTGCATGATTTGTGTGTGCAGGAGTGTTTATGTGTGTATTGCTGGGGCTGTAGCCATTTATGTTGTATGCTGTGTGTGTGCTGTTTTCAGGTTCTCCCACTGGAAAACCAGATGAAGGAACCAAAACGATTTCCTCAGGCTCTTAACATTGGCATGGGCACTGTCATCGTCCTCTATGTTGCCCTGGCGACACTGGGGTACCTGCACTTTGGGAACGACATTAAAGGAAGCATAACCCTCAACCTTCCGCACAACGCGTGGTAAGTCCGCTGTGTCCCACAACGCCAATGCTGGAATTCTGTTGTATCCCAAGACAGATGTTCACGAGGCACAATAAGCCTGCTTCATCCGGTTTTCACTCATCTCAGAAAGCGAAGACTTCTGGTCCTTTCATCTGTGCTTCCTTTCAGTCCAGGAGAAGATTGGTTTGACCGTCATAGGCTGGTTTTCTCCACAGCCACACAGCTTTGTAGAATATGGATCTGGGTTCACTGGTAGCCGTGAATGGTTCTGAATTGACTTAAATTTTTTTCTCATTGGAAATTGCTTGCAGAAAACCAGGCTCAAATAGATATCCAGTAACCAGGTTTACAAGTCAAGGATCTTGCTGATTTCAGGGGTTTTCTGGTAATTTTTTCCAGGACTCTGATCTTTCAGTCTCAATATAACACAGGTATTTGTCTCTGTCTAGCTGCGATTTCAGTCTTAATAGAACACAATCCTCTGATTGTGTCTGAAACACTGTTTTGCCTGTGAGTCTGGAAAATAAAACATTTAGCAGTATACCTGTCCTAAATGGCTAATTTCTTTTACAAATTGTTTAAGAAGTGCTTTTGTTCTTTGATTCACCAAACTGAAACACTGCCATTTTAATAAATTATGGTTAAAAAAATTGATCCTGGTACCCTTCAATGGACGAAGCTCTTAAAAAAAAACTTATTTCTGTTGTGCGGAGGAACATGAAGTTGGACATTGTTCATTACAATCTTCTCTTCCCACATTGCATTACAAAATAACTCCCTAGATGCAAGGCATTTCCCAATAATCTCTGGGGAGAGCGTAATTTACTTGCCTGAATGTTCCCACTGAATCATTCGATAACTGCACATCCCTAGAGAACATGTGGCTTCTGAAGGAAGAACTGTGCCTTTCAAAGCCAGTGGAATATTTACTTTTAATACTTTTACATTTTAATTTTCTAGTTTTCAATGTACTGTAACACTTTTCAGTTCAGAATATGGCTAAACGTATGGTTTTGTATGGGGATCAGAATGCCACCTATATTTGGCCATGTTTTCTTTAAAATGAACACACGTACCTCATGTTTTGTTGTTGTAAGGCGGTGTGCTGTAACTTGAATCATGGTGGAACATGCTAAGGACATGCATGCAGGAGCGATAGTGGGGTTCTGTGGGTATTTACTGCATGCTGTCTGCCCCAGCCTCACTGAGCTGACAGGCTTCTAGGTCGTACAGGTATCAAAGGTCTTCAGAGCCAGATTAGCTGATTTACGGAGTGGGATAAGAGCCATGTATTCTCATAAATGGAAACATCAGGAAAATCCGTTAGTGGTGCAGGGTGGAGGGCGGGGGATCACCTAAATCACATTACAGCTGATGGATAGACTGCTGTACAGTTTCAGTGGAAATCACATGGCCAAATAAAAGCAATCTGTTTCTGTAATGCTTTTGGACCTGGTTTCTGTCACCCGGTGTATATTAGAAGGCAGGGTTAAAGCAGCCTTTTGTTAAAACTACAAGAATCAAATTGTCCTCTCTTTCCCTGGAAAAGGTTTCTTTGATGCTCTGGATTACAAACAGGCTATTTGCTCTTGTGTGGTGACCTTAGCTCTGACCGCGTGCGTTTGTGTGTGTACGTGTGTGTGTGTGTGTGTGTGTGTGTGTGTGGTCATAAGGTACCCCCAACACTATTGTTGGAGACTGACAGGGAACAGGGTCTGCTATTACACACAACCAGGCCAATGTACATACACAGAATGCACCTGACACAATCACTGTGAATAATAGGAACAGACAGGACGGTATATGGGCGTATGGAAAAGCCAATGGTATTGTGACCAGAGTGATAAGATCACAGATGAGTTTTGTCAGAGTGAGGAATCGAATCGTATTTAATTGCTGAATTTGTGTGACTCCACCAATCGATCACTTTGCCCTGACCTGATTAGATTAGGAATCTTGCACAAACTTTCCAGGGGAATGGTGATTCATAACTTTCCTTATTGAATCACCTGTGTTTGGGATTTCCATTTTGATAGATGTCATTGTCTTAGTCTGTATGTTTTAGTCTTTGTCCTTCAGTTGTCCAGAGGACATGTCATTGAGGGCAATTTGAGAGTGTAGCCATATTTTCAAAACATCAGGTATCCACTGAAGAAGGTTGTTTTATTTCAGTGAGATTAAGCAGGATAGTGACATATAATTTTATATAAAAATATAACAAACTTTTATTTTGTTTGTTTTGTTGTTACACGTGTTTGTGAAGTAGGTGGAGAGAGATGCATATTTCACCCCACTGCGCTTCAGGCCTGAAAATGATTTTCAGCCCTGTTGAGGTTATTATAATTTTAGAGCAGCCTTTGACAAAATACCACCGTTCCCTGCTCTAGTTTTACAAATGGGACACAATAATTCAACTTTTCAGGAGAGCTTTAGGGGTGTGAAGATTTGTTTTGCTTGGTGGAATGGAAAGGAGGAACATAGTCCATGTATCAAACCTTCTGTAAGCAGAAGTCCATCTGTCATTGCCACGCCTCTTGCAGACAACGGGGAAACCTGCCGCCATTTCAGGCTTGGTGAAAGCCAACAGGAGGGCAGGCGGCCGTTCTCTAGGACTTACGGACGATGGCTGTCTCTTGTGCCTGAGAGGAGGAGCGTTTTTGCTTTGCCGCTGATAAAATGCAGTGCTGAGTTTAAAGATGGGGGAGAAAGAAAATGCCCCCAGTAGCATTTTGGTGCTCTCATTGAATGGATCATTACACCAGGTATCTTATCTGTTGTGCTGATGTTTAATCCACATAGAGAATAAGTGGAAGTGGGGGGAAAAAAAGCCTCCATGGTATAGGGGGACTTCACAATGCTCTTTGAGGTGAGACTTTATTGGGTGTGGTTTGTGCTCACTACATGGTCTGCAGGTTCTTTCTTCTGCTTTTTGGTGAGAATATCCATTTCTCCCTCTTCTGCAACAGTTGATTGCTATATTGGGTGTTTAAAATGGTCTTGAAGTCATCACCCCCCCCCCCCCCGCCCCACACACACACACACACCCCAGTCCTACTATGATCAATTTATTGTGATAACTTCTATTCATCATGTCCAATAGAGTCCCTCTCTGCTGTTGGCAGGATGCACTTATCTCCTCCGTGCACTCTCCTATCTGTATGTGTTGACCTGGCATCTTAAAAAAGCATTCCAGAGACGCTGCTTAACAGCTGCATGGAACAGAGCCCAGGCCATTCTCTTTTTAGTGTTTTTGGTTGGGGGGGGGGGGGGGGGTGGCGCGTGTAGTGTAGTGTAAGCCTTTAAGGAATTAATCTGAAGGGCCCTGGTGATAACAGAGCTGTTTATGTTCCCTGGCTGGTTTGGTATCAGCTTTTCAAATTCAAACGAACCACTAAAGTGCATCGCTGCCATTACTCAACCACGTGCCCCCAGGGACCTGGCCAGGTAGGAATAGGAACAGCTTTACGGCACACGCTTTGCGAGAAAGTGTGTAAACTGCTGACAAGGAAGAAACGCGCAGGTGGCTGCTTTTACTGTGACTGGGTGATGGCATGAAGATATTAAAGGTTGTTACAAATGCATTGCATTCTAGAGGCATGTTGGAAAACATGTCAAACACACTGCAGTGCACCTGAGGGCGTGATGACATGACGATATTTGAGTTTGTTACAAATGCTTTGCATGCTATAGGCATGTCGGAAAACATGCCAAACACAATACAGTGAGCCTGAGGTTTGCTTGACATCTCTTTAGGAGCCTTTTGGGAACTCTGTTTGAGTCTGTTACAACTGTGAGTTCCTGGTGGCAGTGTCATTTTTAAAGCTGTAATACAGCTAAACACGGAAGAGTGCAAGAGTGCAGCCTTATAGCAGAAGAGTAAGGATTAACCTTTTCCTTACCCACAATGCTGTTCGCGCTTTTGGGTGTTTGAAATTGCTGGAGATTGCAATCGACCAGATCATTAATCACCACACCTGCTTTATTGGCCCTCGTTAAACTGGCAGTGGGGGTGACTTTCAGCCATCATATGGAAAATCATCTTTCCGCTCCTGAAACTTTCCATCGACAAGATGTGCGTACCCAAGGGGGTTGGGGGTTAGCCTCTGTAATGTGTTGCTGTGATGTGTGAACATGCTTCCAGGAACCAGCAAGCACCTGGAAATGATACACTGGGGAACAACTATACATTACCTGAGCAAAGGATTGGCATGTGGTTGCATGACACAAAACTTACAAATGTGGGATTTTAGATGTGTGGAATTAATACATCATTATTTATTTCCTACTGGCTATCTTCATTCAGAACAACCTATGTCCTGTGCAGTCCATATGTATTTGGACAGTGACACAAATTTTGTTGTTTTTCCTCTGTAGTCCTGCGCATTGCATTTGAAATGAAACAATGTACAGTATATTAGGTTATAATGCAGACTGTTGGCTTTAATTGAAGCTATTTACATCCATATCAGGTGATCTGAGTATGAAGTACAACCCTTTTAATGCACAGTTCCTCCATTTTAGGGGACCTGAAGTCATTGGACAATTGGCCACTGAGCTGTTTCTTGGCCAGTTGTGTATTGTTGCATCATTAGTTCATGCACAAGAAAGCTAACAACAGGAGTTTGTACTTGATGTTGCATTTGGAGGCTGCTGCTGCTGTTCTCTCTCAAAGAAGTGTCAATGCTAGTAAAGCTGGCCGTCCTGAGGGTGAAACAGAGCAAAGACATAGCCAAAACATCAGGTGTGTCAAAATGAACCTTTTCAACCATCAGAAATGATCAAAAACACTCTCCAGGATGTAGACAAAATGAAAACTTTGAAGTGTAAACTGACAAATTAGACACTGCAGGACTTATTTTGCTCAAACTGCTTTTTCAATTAACGGCACAAAGCTTTGGAACTCTCTGTATGGCAATTTTAAACAAATACAATATTACCATTATTTCTTTGAAATAATAAAGGCTTAGCTGAAAATGGGTCAGCAATCATTATTCCAGTTTTTTAAATGAATTATAGTTTAACTCTGTGTATCTTGTTTTAATAAATTTTTTACTATAGTTTGCACTGTTCAAATTGTGACAATGTGCTAATTTTACTGACTGTATGCACAATCTTTGCTTATAAAGGGAATGGTGTGAAAATGAGCTTTGGCAAGACACACGTGCACGGTGCATTTGCTATTGTCAGTGTTTTCTATGCTTCTTCCTTACAAATAAACCAATATATAAAATAAAAAAATGTTTCAGTGAAGATCGTAATGAGAAGACTGCACCGGCATACCTTCAGAGGGTTAATCGCAAGATGTAAGGGGTTAGAGTTAGCTTTATAAAAGCACAAAACCCACGAACACTGTCAACTGTGTTCGTAGCAACGTCTGACCAAGTCAGAAGTACCGCTGCTGGGGATTGAACCCGGGTCTCTGCGGTGGTAGGCGAGTACTTTTACCACTACCCAGATAGCCTGAGTTCGTCTTTTCAGTAACAGGTTCGCTTTTCTTACAGTTCAGGTTATTTTCAGTGGTGATTTTGCCTAAAGGAATGTTGTCATTGTAAGGTTATGAGGAAGGCTTTTTGGGATGATTCAGTGCGGAGCCTTAGTATCCTTATGACCTCTTTCTGTATTGCTCACTTCTTTGTGTGTGTGTGTGCGCGCTTGCAGGACCAACCAGATGGTGAAGATCCTGTACTCCTTCGGCGTTTTCGTCAGCTTTGCCATCCAGTTCTTCGTTCCGGCGGAGATCCTCCTGCCTCCCCTCAGGTCTCGACTGCGAGAGAGCTGGAGGGGGCCCTGTGAGCTGGCTGCCCGGTCCCTCCTGGTCTGCCTTACCTGTGAGTAACTCTCCCTGATCTGCTGATTCGCACGAGTAACTCCCACCGATCATTAGTCAGAGTTTCTCAATCCTGATCCCATATCTCAGTGGGGAGTCGTGTGTGCAGTAATCTTTTGTCCTGACGTGAGTAAATGGCACTGCTCATCTGTCATGGTAGCAATACCAGGATTCACTTGACTGCAATTTCAGTATGGATGAGGAGCTAACCTATGTGTCAATGTCAGTGTGGTGGAGGAGGTAACTTGTGTGTAAATATCCGTGCGGATGAGGTGGTAAGTCATGTGTAAATACCAGTGTGGCTGGGGAGGTAAATGTATGTAAATATCAGTGCAGATGTAATCTATCTGTAAACATCAATGTGTGGGTGTGTGGGACTTGCTCATGTCGTTTTTCTCAACCAGTAGACATGCAGAAGCTGAAAGTGCCGTTGCTGGCTCCCATGTCACCTTATTTTACATCAAATTCAAAATTCAATCTCATGCATTTTTCTTGTCAGACAATATCGAGTATGCTTGCAAGGTCACTCGTCTTTGGAAAGGGAAATGCTGTAGACTCTCAGGATCCCAGTAGAGGCTGCTGAGGTGTCTTCTTTCTGATCTCAGCTGTAAAATTAAGCTGTTGTCTGCAGCGCTGTTCATATTCAAGCAGTGTTCATATAATCACTCATGCACGGAATTGAAGTGCACTGTAGAGGTATATTCTCACGAGTAGAGACATCATCCGGGAGATAGATAGATAGATAGATAGTGTAGCAAGATTCCATGCAAAAGGTCTAAAATCATGAACAAGGATATGATGTACTGACCTCTGATTTAAGACCGTTGCTTATTTATTATTTTTTTGATTTAAGAAATTGACATTTTCCTCAAAATTGGTTCTTCAAGCATACAGTACAAGGGGCCTGTGATTTGGAAAAGGAAATCTGCCAGCATCTCAAGTGGACTCTTTCTAAGCTTCATATTTCTGTAAATACAGATGATTTGGAGTGATAAGGGCCTTAAAGTGTTTAAAGATTCATGATAAAATGAGTGTTAATTAAAGTGTGGATGAATGGCACATTAGCAGTGCGATGTGGTCTCAGCAAGACTCACAGCAGTGTATCCTGGTTCCCCAGGATGTACTAGAAATTAGGTCCTGCTTGCCAACCACCCATGATGAGCTTAGATTGCAAATAGTCATTCAATAAAAAAAGGAGTCGTTCCACAAAAAGAAGAAGACATTATAGTCTAACAGAAGGTTGTGGGTAGGTGGCAGCATTCCCCTTCTGGACATGTCCTGGAAGATGTTCCTGAAATGTAAATTTCTAATTTACATTTGCAGGATGTTCCTGCTAGCGCTTCTGTGCTGAGCTGCTTTAACACGTTTACCTGGTGATCATTAAGAGCAGGCTAATCAAAACTGCAAGTGAGCAATGGTGGGGGTGCCCTGTAAATTTGCCAGGGACGTTGTCAGCAGAGCATATATCGCTGCAGAATAGACACACACTCCGTACAGACAGTGCCTTCCATCCTACAGAATAGCGTGTTTTATCGTGTAGCTGAGTGAGGGTATGTGCTATAACATGCCAAGATTCCAGTAACTTTGCATTACTCAGGTTGCTCCACCCTCTCTTTTGTTTATTCATGTTCCTTTGAGTGCCTCTTACTTTCTGGAAATTACGGTAAACGGTGTCGAGCCTGGTTTTTTGTACCGTGTCATGAATGTTTGAGTTTTCTGGCTGGCACTGAGCTTCTCAGAGCTGCCAGTCTAAAGCATTTGTGAGCCAGCTTGGCTCAACTGTTTTCCGGAGCTGGGAGCCATATTTTTTATGATGTCATTTATGACATTATTGAGGGTGCAGGCTTTCCGCAGCTGGCAATGGGGAGTCCTCAACAGGCGTGTGAAATGATGACTGTAAATGCATTTGGCTCCTGCCTGTATTTTTGCTATTGCAGGAAAAACAAATGCTGTCCCACGACAAACATGTCCACTTCCCCGTCATGCCTGCCTGGGGCTTTACAGGCCGGTGCCTCAGCCAGCAGTGAATTAGTCCGCTCAATAAAGACTGTTGAAATGGGACCGTGTGAGCTTGTGGGGGGTGGAGTGCCTGTATATCCAGGTTTGTTGTTTGTAGTGTAGGGGTTTGAAAAGAGGTGTTTGAGGTGCAAAGGAATTTGGTGACCTGTTCAGCAGTGTTCATGCAGGGCATTACAGATTGCGTCCAAACCAGGGGCCTCTGCAGTGGTGGTATTGCATGCAGGCGCGTGTGTGCGCATTAGCATGCAGGTGTTAACATAATGGCAATGGGCCCTGGCTTTTTGCTGTGATGAGAGGGGCTGCATAGAGTCTGTGCGTGCGTGTGTGTGTGTGCGTGCGTGCGTGCGTGCGTGCGTGCGTGTGTGTGTGCGTGTGTGCGCCCACATGATGTCCTGGTTCAGGCACGGGTTGTTAAACAGCCCACTCTCGCAGGCGGCTGATGACCTGTGATCTCTCCCTCTGCGCTCCCTGCTCCCTCCCGAGGCCACACTTGACCTGCATTCGCCGCACAGATGCTTGATCAGCGGCCTCTGTCTCCTTTAGCTGTTTCACTTTTTTTTTCTCTCTCTCTTTAATCACATAATCCGCTGCGTCGGACTAACTCTCCCCTTCACTGTCCGCCCGGGGTGGCCTGTGTCACTGCGCCGTGCGCCAGAGATTTTCGCCGTGTCGTTGCTGTGGAAAACGCTCCAGCTCCCTCCATGGAGCCATTTCCAGGGAAATTCGGGCATCAGACGTGGCTGACTTTCCTATGAGAATTAAACCTCCCCCAAAGCATTTCAGTCCATAGAATAGTAGGCGTACCAGCTTCCTGTACAGACTGGCGAAACCAGTTCCTGAGTGTTTAGAACCATAACCTAATTCCTCTGACCCTTACATCTGTTTCTGTTTATCCATAGTGGTTCTTATTGAATGCATCCCCTTGGATTGAAAAAAGAGTGGGAATGGTTTTCTTCATTTCCTCCTGAGGATAGATGGGTGAACTCATGAAATAGGCTCAGTAGTGTTATGTAGTTTTTTTCTGTGCCAAGCCCTATCTTTGGATAAATTGAATCAGTCACCGAACTGTCACACCTCTCAGTAGCGGCATATGAAAAATAAATATTTGTTTACTACTGTTGCTGCTACATAGCATTATTGATGGGATTCATGAAGTTCTGCATGGTGACCCCCTCCCAACATCCCCCTATCAATCTCATGGTAGATTGCATGTGGCAAAAAAAAGAATTACAAAGAAGTGGGTGTGTGTTTTTGGGAATACATTTCATGCACTGCACACCATTGCTCTATTGGGGTCCCAGAATCGTCCAATAGGGGAGGTGTGGTCTCTCTGTCTTTCTCCCTCCCTCTCTCTTTCTTTCGCTCTCTCTCAATTCCCCCCCCCCTTCCCTGCCTGCACTTTAATGTTCTCTACTCACATTTTATTGCACACAAAATGGATTCCAGATCAAAGTCAACATGCTGTTCGCTTTGCTCTGAAGGGATGCTGGATTTTTGGGAGCGGGGGTCGGGGGCAGGGGGCGGGGGGGGGGGGGTTGTTTGGCGTGAGTGGTGGTACAGTAGTTCAATGAGAAGTTGTCTTACATTCTTTTTGCCCTAATGGGACAATATTTCTTCCTTTTTGATTTATTGCGGGCCTTATAAATTTGTTGACGTACTGTGTGACTGTGCGCCTGATAGCCAGAGAGGGCCTGCACCTTTGTGTCTGTCAGCTCCTGATATGGCCTGTACCAGGACTTATGGAGACAGATTATTTATGCACTCCTCTGAGGGCTCCAAGGTCATCAGCTGATTGGATTTCAGTCACATTTAGTACATTATGAAGTTTGTCAGGAGAGACATTAATTATTATGATTACGTTTCTCCTGTGATCTGTTCCATTACATGCAATGGTGGCTCCTGCTGGAACGTAGATAAAGTAGAATTACAAATAGAAATAAACTACTGGTTAATTGTCATTGAGGTGTTGTAGAACATATCAAGAATTACCTTTTTCCTTTCCATGTTTGTAACCAGCTCATATCAGACTTCAGTTTAATAACCTGTTGGTGAAAGCTTTGCTGTAATCTGACACAGCAGTGCACAGTCTGATTGGATCATTAATGTACCTCTGACTAGTGCTTGGCAGCATGGTGTAACTGACATAATGTGCCTTCTGATGAAGACAAAGAGAGCTATGGGCACCAGTAGCTGCAGGTGCTGTCCCTTTTAAACCCGGTACCAAGGGAGCCTGCAGAAAATCATTTCTTGTGCAAATCTCCTTTCCCATGAATTTGAAATGTGGTTAATTTGACTCAGGACCTGGAAATGGAAAGGAAAGATGTTTTAAAAAAACAGTTTCCATTTCCATTACCTCAGACGGAATGTGGGGGAAACTTGATGAGGTAGTTTTAATAAATTTCCTGGAATGAATCATTCTGAGTGAAGATTTTTTGGTACATGTCTCTGTTCCTGTGAACCTCAGACATGGCAGGTCTGCTTTCCATCCCCACGACTTCCTCACAGGGCGCAGATCACTGTCCTCCGATTTGTGAATAGTGACACCAGAAAGTTAAAAAGAAAGTTGAGACACTTGTGACCAGACCACTTACTCGCATATAGGTACATTCACACACAGTCGCAAACAAACATGCAGATAAATACATACACGCATGCACTTGCGCACGCAGTTCCTTTCCCTGCAGTCTTTGTACACAAATAATATGCTATTGCTAAGACCTGATATCCATTACCATTTCAGAGATAGATAAATCACAAAATCACTTTAATTGAAATACAGCTGCCAACCATTCCGCTGGCTGACACCACTGGCATTCATTTTGCCCTTCATTTCCTTTCTAATACATGCTGTCTGCTTAATGATTATATCTGTCCTGAGTCTTTGCTCATAAATGTTTTTGTTAGGGATAATGACCGAGGGGATGGCCTTTACGCAGTTTGAATTCCTGACGTGGAGGTAGTAGACTGCCTTAGGCGAAGCCGAGGTCAACTTCTTTTCACTAAGGGCATTCAAACTGCGTAATGCCCAGCCCCTCGGTCATTATCCTGCTTAAACAATGGCTTACCAATACAAAGCATAATTGTAATCGAAACATACATTTCAAAATATGCTATTCTATTGCAGTGAGAATGTTACTTAAGTGGACATTCTCCTTAAGAGTTGTGTGGTACTGAGCAGAATTGTGATGGTGTGGGGATGCTTTGCTGCCTCTGTACCCGGATGACTTGCTATTATTGAAGGATAGCAAGTCATCCGGGTACAGAGGCAGCAAAGCATCCCCACACCATCACAATTCTACCATCACATTATACTGTTGGTAAGTTCTTACTGTGAAATGCTGTATGCTATGGACAGAGGAGTCGAAAGTGGAACTTTTTGGACGACAAGGGTCCCATTATGTCTTGCATAAAACAAATACATAATTTCATGGTAAGAACATACCAACTGTATAATGTCAGCCAAGCTGTCGTATTAGCTATGATAATTCACACCGTGGGCATGCTCACTGTTGGTCAGAAGTGATAGAATTTGAAAAGTCATCTTATGTATGGGTATCCTTGCCATTGATTGCATGATATTTTCAAAATATGTCAAACAGTGATTAGAAGTTAATTTGGTCTGCTGTACTTAATGATTTGCAGATGTTGTCCTTAGTTTGCTGCTCTAAAAGTCCAGATAACTTCCTTTGTTAAAACAGGACAATGTATTCAACATGGAGCCAAAAAACTGCTGCTCATGTCACAGGCTACACAGTTTAATTGGTAGCAAGTGTGGGGGCATGGTGCAGGCAAATTAGATGGAGATTCATTAAGAGCAAATCCTTCGCATATGCACTTACAATCCCCCGGTTTTCCCATGCAAGTGCTGTTTGCATGACCATGCATCTGTGTGTTGGCTGAAGCTTGTATAGGCCTCTGTTACACTGCCCTTTTGGATGATTCTTGGATAGCATCTTGACCAAATAATAGCAACTGTACAAAGCACGCCATCTGCTATTCTCTCATATTAAGTGACATGAAAACCTGTCATTTGTGCAGTGTTCTAGATGGCACAGTTATGCAGGCACATGATCGGTTTGTGGGCCTATGTGTGATCATTGACTCATATTCTTCTATATTAGCGCATCAATGACATTAGGATAAACAGAGAAGCTGTTGTTAGACAGTGTTTGCAAGTCTCAGCCAAACTCATTACTGTGTGAGAGTAATTTGGAGGAGGATAAAAATTCAGTCCATTAAATCCATTGACTGAAGGTAATTTCTGTCTGGCACAAAATTTTGTGGTGGATCAAAAGCTTTATGTAAAGAGTAATGTAATTAAATTTAATTATAGAGAAAATATTGTGCAGCTTGGATGGGCTTAAATGTCTGCTTAATCGACTTCCTTGTATGACTAAGACTTCTGTTTTAATATGCTGTTACTCATAAATTTTTCTCAAAATTATACATCTTGGTGGATGTTAACCATTATTTCCCATTGTTAGACTACCTTGCTCAACAAGAAATTTTACTTGCGTAATTATCAAATTGCAGTCAGCATATCAGTGTTATATATTTGGTCTAATTGGCCAGTTGTCTGTAGTCCATCACAAAATAATGAAGATAAACCTGATTGTTAATGAAAAACATAGCCAACGACTGCTATATAGTCAGTTCTCACGAGAAGCTTGGTCGTGAAAGACTCCTTATCTGATGGCTTGTTTATGTGTCCACCTACTTCTTTGGGCATTGGAATGCATTGCAATGTTTTTTAGAATTATTTATTTGCTTAACAGATGTCATTACACAAAGTGGCTTACATTTGACATGTTGTCCCCTATACAGCTGGATATTTACTGATGCGATTCAGATTAAATACTGATCTACACCTTGCTTGAGGGTGCAAGAGCATCATCCCACCCAGCTGGGATTGGAATCTATGCCATGTTACATCATTCAGCCATTGGGGGTTAATGTTTTCTCCTGGGCGCTGGAGTGAGGCCATTATTTGTGTGCTGTCACTCACTTTTCCTCTGCTCTTCATGGGTTTGTTCAGAGATATACCGCCTCATCGAGCCCCCTTCCCGACATTTGCAGGTTTATCATAGCCATAACTGCCCCCCTGGTCGCAGTACCGCCACCATTTCATCATTCAGGAAGTGAGAGACAGCTCTGTATCTGACATAATCACTAAGCACACTGGGCTCAGCTGTGGGAAGCATTCTGTCCTCCTCAAGTAATTTGAAGACTTTGGCTCAAGCCTGATTTACTGGGGGCAGGGGTATGGCGGCTGGTAAATAGGCTTGATTCATATGGTTTGATACAAACCCTCTATGCTTAGCTGGAGCATTGTTCAGTCACCTGATCAAAGCCAAAGGGATGTCACGCAATCTTAAGCCGCGTTTCCACCGCAGGAACTATACCCCGGAACTAGGAACCTTTTGAGGAACTCAGTGCGTTTCCACCGCAGGAACTAGGGTCTAAATTTAGTTCTGGGGGCTTTGTTTTACCCCCCAAAACGTTCCTCCTCGGGGGGTAGTACTTTCCGAAAGTACAGGAACCTTTTGGGTGGAGCTTGCAGCGCTGAACATTTCTGATTGGTCGAGTACTCGTAGCATTTGTGTTGTATTTATTTTCCGCCATTACCCGCCATGTTTGAAAATATGCAGCGGCAAACCAATTTATTTTCATAATAACTTCAAATCAAACTTGTATGTTATGCGGCGCAGTAGCCTACTTTTGGTGATAGCCTGTCAACGTCTTGGAATTATAACGTGTGCTCTTCTGTTCTTTTCTTGCTTTAGTATTCGTTTTATAAAATGCTAAGCATTCGTGCTGGGACAGCATATTACGTAGGCTACCAAAACATTCAAACGGATTAATTAGGTTGCTGAATATTTTCTTCCGGATTTTCGTTGTTAGCCCGTTGTAATTGACTCAAAACGTTTGATACAGTTATGTGAGGTATGCGGTGGTTCTGCATAATTAACATTGGTGATACAGTACAAGCAAACTGGAAATCACCTTCCGCACTTTTTATCCGGCTAAAATAACAGGTTAATTCTAGTAATCTTCCCTTTAGCTTTTTCAGACTGCCGTAATTTTACTCAATTTTACTGCCATTTTTCAATTCCACGAAAAGACCAGTAAGACTATGGACTCATTTATGGTGCATGGTTCGCATCTGGAGGGCACACTTCGCTGCTCGGCTAGCAGTAACTTCGAAGGAAAGCAAACGGTGGCTGTACCACTACTAATTTACATTTTCACGCAAGTCCAAGTTTTCGTTCTATTCTTGTCATTTTGCGATTAGCCTATATGGAATTGACGACGAGAAAGTAATAAAACAGCAAATTGTTTACAACGTGTGCATGTTTTCTGCTGTTAATGAATGTGTTTGAGAGGATATATGAAAATCAATAAATACAAAAGTAACCATATATAGTCATTGTTGGTAACCCGTTGTATATAAGTGGAATAAACCCCTCTGGGCTGTCCCGGTTATTAGAAAATAATGTAGGCTACTTCGGTGGTAGTATGGGGTTACAGAAGAAATCATATGACAGATGGACCGACGACAACGTCAGTGGGCTAATTTGCCTAATCTTCGCGGTACTTTAGACCCCGGTGGAAACGCGGACAACCATTGGCTGAAGGAACCTTTTAGTTCCTGGTAAAGTAGTTCCTGGGACTGAAAGTTCCGGGTAATTTTGGTGGAAACGCGGCTTTAGAGATGCTGTCAACTAGGTCAGTGTATCATTGGCACAAGTGTGGAAGACCAGTGGGCCTGTGCCTATTTCAAGCCCAATTTTGTTACTGTCCAGTGTTATCAGAATCAGCGAAACACCACTCTTTGGCAAGAAAACCTGCAGTTTGGAGTTGGCACACATGTTTTTGAAAACAGTTCAGTACTTATGATACTTAAGAAAAATATTAAGTTTGCTGTTGTGTCATCAATTCCTGAGAAATAAGTAGTTCTTAATTATGTAGGTGTCAAATGAGATTGTCTGCTTTCTAGCAATAATATCTGTTCTAACCAGCAGTGTGAATCTTTTTTGGAGTCCACCCTCCCTTTTGCCCACTGAATCTTAACTTAAGTTGGATTTATTATGAAAATTTAACATGTTTCATAACTACCAGTGAATTACCTCAATAAAACAAGACAAAATATGTTTTTTGTGTTAGAAACCTTCTTCTGTAAATGTCTTCCGTAGGTCTTTATTTCCGTGTCATCCACCCCAACACATCTGGAATTTTAAGAGGCCTTTTAGCCCATTCATGTTGTCAGCTTCATAGGCATCTGTCCCTGGCCCTCAAGCATTGTGGGAAGGTAAAGGCCATTGCCACTCCACTCTTTCTAAACAGCTGATCATGAAAACTCATGGGTTAGAAGTGGAGCAGGGGGTCCTTCTGAAATTCTGACCACCATGAGAGTGGTTGCCATGCCTGTGTAGTGTGATTGCATTTTTCCAGTTCTCTGAAAACCACTGGGTTGCACCGGCAGTGGCCGGCTTAATGTGTCTGTGTATGCACAGCCCAGATGCTTTCCACCATCCTCACTCAAGGTTTTAACCAACAAGCCTGCGTGCTGTGTAATTTAATTAGAGTATAAATGGCTGTCCTTGTGTTTGTGTTCCACTAGGTATCACTGTGGAGAGTGCTGGCATGCCTGCTAGTCCTCAGGCCCAGAACGTTTATACATATCCCTGTTTTGAGAAGGGCTGTGTTCCAATTTTGTTGATGAAAGAACATTGGGAGGCATTGTTTATCTTTTCACTCTGTTGTGTGTGCCTTTTTTTCTTTTTCTTTCCGGTGGAGTGAATGTAATTATCTCTTGTTCCGAGCTCCCGCGCATTTTTAGGATGACACGTCTTCCTCGTGTGGGTAGGAGTGGCATCTATTCACACAAGGAGCCCTGATGGATGCGTAATCTTGGAGAGAGGGACGTATGCTGATGCAAGACTTAGAGGAGAAAAAAAATCATGATTGGATACACTTATCATGGTAAACCAGGAAAAGAAAGCCATCATTAATCTGGTCACGTTTCGGTTTACGAGAGCACTGAAAAAGCAAATCAAAACTCCCCCGTTTGCTTTCAGTTGTGTACAGTTATGCCAAGCATTAGGAATGACCGATTATGCATGGATTATGCATGCCATCTTAGGTTGACAAAACGGGGTTAGTGTGTTGGAGAGCATGAGGAATTAAGAAGAAAAGACCAGTGCTCTGACTTAAAATTTCAGCCTGCAAGCATTTTCTCCCCTATTTAGCTAATAGAACAATGATGCATATGTTTTCGAGTTGCTCCCCGCATCAATAATGAACCTGCTACTGCTTTAGCATGTGTGACTCCACTCAGATGTGATTGCAACTGAGCCACACTGGCTTTTAATTCAGGAAGTTAGAGATTTGTTATAGCTCTGGTTAAAACCCCCCCCCCCGATGAAGGTAGCTTATGGTAGCCCTCATTCGATGCTGCATAATTGTTTGTTTGGGGGCTTTTGTCCCAGGTCCAGTGCCTTGCAGAGCTATTACAGATGACAGTGTAGTACCTCAAGCTGCTATGCACAAAGAGGGACATGCTGACATCCAGAACCTTTTTTAAAAAAAAACTTTTATTTGTATTCTAAATGAAAAAAGCAAAAACAGGGATGAAAGGAGTTGCTCTCCTCTGGAGGAGTTTGGGCCACAGATGGTCAGTGCAGGATGAGGACACTCAATCTCTTCAATGTGTTGCGAGTCACTGCTTGTGTGCTAGGGATTCATATTTCTCCCGAAAACAAAACCTTTTCTCTCCTGGGAATAGATACACGTTATCCAGGGAATCCTGGGAAACTGGGCTTGTTTTTAAGGCATAAGCTACCAGTAAATATGCATTGGCCTTATTTCAATAAGCAGGACTAAATGAATCAAGGATAAATATGCGTAATACTATGGGTTGCCAACCTGGCAGTTTTACTGTATTTGATGTTATTAAGGAAAAATAACACAATTTGTGTAATTGTTCAATAATAGGATGCACACAGAATGATCTTCAGATTCAGCTTGAATTTTGTTTGAGGTTCATTGCCTGTCATCTATCTGCTGCGAGAACAGCCTTGTGGAATTGATGTTTAACAATTATTCATTGTATAAACAACCTAAATATGCTAAAACCAAGTAATCTGGCATTTTCAAAGCTATTATAATAAGCCAAAACGGAAGCCATGTTCTGTTAGCATTCAGAGTTCCATGGTGGAACACAGTGAACTGTCACTCAAAGTCCACATCACAGAATGTTTCTCTATTTAACTTTTCAGCACCACAAACAGGTGCTGAACATTAGACAGTGCAGTGGGGTCAGTAGAACAATGGGATACAGGTATTGTTTGCTTCACAAAACAATGTTTGTAGACTAAGGCCTATGTGCTCTCATATTATAACTATATACAGTAAATAGGCTATAGCCTATAAATATTTGAGATGGGACTGTGCAAAAATAAAAATATGACTAAATGGACTTTAATAACTACAAAATAGACTGTGGCCTATTCTATTTAAAGCAGACAGTCACCAATCATAAGTAAAAGCCATATCTCCCTAATTAGAACAAAATGGACAGTTTGCCCATAGGTTAAATAGGACAAAATAAGAATCGACCTGTAATGATTCACATTACTTTTTTTCCCTTTGTGCATTGATGGCAATTTAAGCAATTTCTTTGTATTGAATTGTCTACCGTTAGAAAGTTCTCTCTCTGCCTCCGTGGATGTTGCCTGGATCATGACAAGCATGTCAAACAGCTTTTTGCAGATGTTTTAATGAAATTAAACAGCATATCTTCTGTAAAATAACAGAACTGATGCAAGGTAATGAAAAAAGAAATGGTTTCCCAAGTTTATTTTTCTTGGGAAAACATAAATAGGGGAATAGTGGGAATTCTAGGGAGTCTCGGTGTGAGTGCAGGGGTGGCCAACTCCTGGGGCGCTGCAGGGTCTCCTGGTTTTTGTTTTCACTTTAAATACAACAACCACTTAGACCAAAGAAACCAGGTGAGGGGAGTTAACTGTGTAATCAACTGCCTTAATTGATCAATAAAGTGCCCAGTAAAAGAAAAACTGCCCACCCCTGTCCTAGTGTGTGCTACCAAAAAGGAGCATTCATTTCACTCTACCACATTCCTACTTTCCTGTGAAATGAATGTCTGTTGTTCACAGGTCATTTATATATATATATATATATATATATATATATATATATATATATATATATATATATATACACTCACCAGCCACTTCATTAGGTGACAGGAGTGGCACCCGGTGTTGTCTTTTGCTGCTGTAGCCCATCTGCTTCAAGGTTTTGACGTGGTGTGCATTTAGAGATGCTCTTCTGCATACCTTGGTTGTAACGAGTGGTTATTTGAGTTACTGTTGCCTTTATATCAGCTCGAATCAGTCTGGCCGTTCTCCTCTGACCTCTGCCATCAACAAGGCATTTTCGCCCAGAGAACTGCCGCTCACTGGATATTTTCTCTTTTTCAGACCATTCTCTGTAAACCCTAGAGATGGTTGTGCGTGAAAATCCCAGTAGATCAGCAGTTTCTGAAATACTCAAACCAGCACGTCTGGCACCAACAGCCATGCCACGTTCAAAGTCACTTAAATCACCTTTCTTCCCCATTCTGATGCTTGGTTTGAACTTCAGCAGATCATCTTTACCATGTCTACATGCCTAAATGCATTGAGTTGCTGCCACGTGATTGGCTGATTAGATATTTGCGTTAACGGGTGCAGTTTGTAGTTGAACAGTTGTACCTAATGAAGTGGCCGGTGAGTTCATATATATATATATATATATATATATATATATTTATTTTTGTAATTAAAAGCTGCTGCTGACTTTCTGAAAATGAAACCCTGGAAATCCCAGGTTAGTAGTTTTGCAGCAAATGTGATGAAACCCGAAGGTTGATAAAATTACATTGTGTGCACGTCTTTATGTGCGTGTGTGCGCGCGCGTGGGTTGATGCATGTGTTTGGGATTGTGTGTGCGTCTGTGTCCGCACGCTCCAGTATAGGGGGTCTGCAGGGTGCAGTTGCGCTGCAGAAGGGGGTTTATTTGATCAGCTGCTGACAGGTTTAGTGCCCGAGCAGATGCAGAGTGCACACGCCAATCTATTCTGCTGACGGCTCTCTTCACGGGGTATTAATTGATGCTTTAATTAATATTTATGAAGGTGCACAGGGAAGTGGTGCCAAGTCCATGTGGACATTCTTATGGAGCCGCAACTGCCTCGTATACTTTTTTATTTTTTATTTCCGGTTCAATTGGAACATGGGTGCTGGCAAAGAAATAAGAAAAAATGGAGGTACTCTGGGTCGTATACGATCCCCATTTTTCTCTTTGGAAGGGAAGCACTCTCAATAGCGTATGGATTTCTCTCTGTGTTGTTATGAATTTTGTCCCATGAGCTGGCTGTGCACGTTTCTCAGGAGTAGGAGACAGCAAAGGGAGCATTTAATGCAGCCATGAATTTGAAGCAGGCATGAATTGGTGTGAAGCCCTGTGAGACTCATTGAAAAGGGTGCGTGTGTAAAATTGCCACTCAGGCGGTTCAGTCCTGGGCTATACAGTACAGTTTGGATGGTACTGCCCTATTGACCTTTGAGTCAGTGGATCGTCTTTGCTGACATTGGGTATTGGTTATGAATATGCAGCTATAATTGAGGGTTCACAAATCAGTCCAGCACTGTAATTCAAGACTATTTACTACATTTTTTTAATATATACAACATTTTTATGCGGTGTGCACCACTGATAAATTGACCAATCAAATCCCAATTCTCGGATTAACATAAAGTCAGATCAAATTTAAATTTGTTCTTGCAAATCACTACAGTGTTGATAGTGGGACGGTGTGTGTGTGTGTGTGCGCGTGCGTGTGTGCGTGCGTGTGTGTGTGTGTATAAATATCTGTGCATGCCGCGTGTATGTTCGTGTGCATGCTTGCATGTGTGTGCGAGCCTGCCAGCATGTGTGTGCCTGCTTGTTTAGAATTTTAATATAGGCTACTGTAATCAGACAGAAAGTACTGAATGAAATACTAAATGAACTGGTTGTAAAATCTTGCCTGCAGAAATATTTCTGTTGAAGAAAGCACTTGTAACCACCATGTCCAAAGCTTTGAAAAAGTTATTAAATTTTGTGCTTTGTCTACCAGGTGAATTTTCATGTCATATAGCCAGAAGTCATGTGAAAGTGATACAGTGGTGGCTTCTGCCATTATTCTCCATGAAATGAGGCCAGTGGCCACTTAGTGGAACAGGCCTGCCCAAGACAAAGTGTGATGGTTATGCTGAATGTGCTGTATAGAACCCTTCATTTCGATCCTCTGAAATATGAATGCTTTTATACCTGCTCCATCAAGAGAATGAAACTTCAGGTTCTGAAATATAGATCTCAGCAGAGAAGTTTGCGATTGGCGACAGGCCCTTTTGGAGGTATTTAATGGGGCTGATCAAGGTGAAGCTGCTCTTGTCACGTGTAGGAAGTGGTGTGTGACTGATCCTTTTACAGTTTCAAGGATGCCCTCCAGGCTAGCTAATACAGGCTTCGGGCAGTCAGGCTAGGCCAGGTGG
The DNA here is from genome assembly GCF_018555375.3 of Anguilla rostrata. Classification (NCBI taxonomy): domain Eukaryota; kingdom Metazoa; phylum Chordata; class Actinopteri; order Anguilliformes; family Anguillidae; genus Anguilla; species Anguilla rostrata. The sequence goes on from NC_057944.1 coordinate 22,448,647, forward strand.
CAACTGGTAAATAATTGCTTCTTCAGAGAGCCATAGCCAATTCTGAAGATTTATTTGCAAACAAGCATTGGAAAAACCAAGCGGCTGTTAAAATATTGATGGGCGTTAAATGGTAGGGTTGTGAAAGAAGCTGGGATTGGAGAAGGAGAAGGAGTTGGAATCACCCCCTCTTCCTCCCCTGCCCTTGTAACTGTATGGTGGGTCGGAGGCGCTGCAGGGTTTGTTGTTATTACAGTACATGCGGTAGTGCACCTGGCTTTACCTGAGAGAAAACCTATGAACCCAGCATTGAGAGGTCAGCTTCTCTGATTACAGCTGTGCACCACAGTTTCTCTGTTTAACATCTGATGTTAATTTTTCCTTTTTTTAAAAAAAATTGCTTGGTTGCAGTCCCTGTGAGGTGTTTTCTTAAATTGCTTTATGTGCAATTTTATCTTCAATTTCAGCCCCGGAAATTGAGAAAAGCTCATCACGCAATAATATAGTGCCGTTTTCACCACCAGCAGTGACCAACTCATAACCAGTTTCAGTCATAACCCATTTTTCTTATTTGCATTATGATTTTCTTTTAGCCTCTGTTGTTTTGAATATCTGAATATATTGAGGAAACAAGGGCTTTAAGAAGCTCAGCCCAGGTACATTAATCAACTAAGAACAAAAAGTGAGATATCATTAACTTTTGGCTGAATTCGTTTTCGGATTTGTATTGAGAGTGCTTTGAAAATGTAATGAATGCAATCTTCAGCTAATTATTGACAGTATTTCTTACTGGCGCAGAATAATTTCAATTTAAATGCAAATAAATCAATTTTTGAAAATTTCCAATTCTTATGACTTTCTGTAAATGTACTGCTAATCTCGAAACCTATTCAAAGCACTGTGGATGTTTTATATACAGTTAGTGATTGTTTCAAGTAATTTTAAAAAAAGAATGAGGAAGTGACTATTTCATCAAGGAAAATTTATAGCATATGCATACAAATACAAGTGTTATTCACAATAGTACAGTGACTGGAGCCACCATTCACAACATCTGTTATTAAGATGAAAAAACCTTCAAAATAAACCCTCTGCCTCAAGAGAGAATGCATAACCTGAAAACACTTGAAGAATGTAATTTCTGTTTTGTAGAGCATTTTAACGGCGGCCGTTGTGTCCGGTCAATACAGCAGGAATCATTGTCCTCTTAACAATTGGGCAATTTTTTTCCCCTTTGTTTCATTCTTTTTTGACAGCTGTTATTGTCAACTCCATTGAAGCAATGACCTCTGACCATGAAGGGTATGTTTGCTGAAAGGTTTTTACCCTTTTTTGAGCATGTTTTTTTGGTGGATTTATTTTGTTGCCATTGTGTAGTTTTGCAATTATTGCAAAAAAAAAAATCTCTTAACCTTTTCTGTATTTAGTTTAAAGGAATATGAAAAAGAACAGCTCAATTCAGGGAAAATTGCCTTTTCATTCTTGTCTTAAGGTTTCTTCTGATTGAACAGCTGAATCAAAATAAATTGTACGCAGTGAGAGTTTGATGTTTTCATTTACATATTAAAACTGGAAAGTGCAGCCTCGTCCTTTTGGTGTGCTTTAATTAACACTCTACTTTGCAGCCCAGACGGTGGAAAATAACGACGGTTGTTGTAGGATGTGACCAGAGCTGTAGGCTTTTTCTTCCATTGCCTGTGCAGAAACGTATTTACACTTCCAAGCAAAACAAAAAGAGTGAGTTTAAGTTCTGTTGCCTTTTGCCTTTGGCCTATGTGAAGCTTCAACATTTGAGGTAGTGCAATGTGCTCACTCCGCCATTTTAGCCCTGTGCTGAGAGAGCCAAGGTCCAACTGTCTCAAGTTTTAGTTCTGGCTGGTTTAACACAGCTGTCATGGCATTGGCAGGAGCTTCTTCCTGTTGGGCCAGCCCCTGATGCTCCCCTTGTGCCCTTGTGTAGACAAGATACACAGCACTCCTGGAGAGGTTACGAAGGGCCCTGTGGAATTGAGCCTTGAAAGTAAAAACCGCAGAATGAATCGGGTGCAGCTTTGAGAGGGAGGGGGGGTGGTCCAAGGAATATTTGAGATTTGTGGGCAGGGGAAGTGAAGGGAGGCTGTCTTGAAGAGGGCAGAAGAGAAATGAGGCTGCCTGCCACTTATTCTCTGGCTTTACAACAGCTCCTTTACCCCCACAGCACACATAAATGCTTGACCACAAAACGTGCTCCATTTTTTTGTGTGTGCCTGCATGGTAGAGCAGTTTTGTGTACTGGTTAGGGCTTAATTCTGGACCTTGAGGTTCTTTTTCTGGAATTGCTAGATGACAAGCGGATTCTCCAGAAATAACACAGTTGTTCTGAGTGCACTACACAACACGCAAGGGCGGAAAATGTAAGCCATGTCAGTGATTCTGAAAAGCCCCCAGCATAGTATAATGCTCATTGGTCTGCCTTGTCCTATTATGTACATAAGGCCCGGTGAAGGGGCTCCTTTGCATTCCTGACGACACCGAATGCATTGTGCTGAGCCCACATAGTTTGACTAGTCCAGTGTCCCCAGGGACTGCATGTGATTATTCTGACATTATGGGCAGACCCAGAGACATAATCGGAATCTTTTCTGTTAATGTTTACTCGTGTTTCTAGGCTGTGTTTTTTCTAAGAACCAACATGGAAAACGATTGGGTTTTTTGGTTTGCTTTTTCAGAAAAGCAAAGAAAAAGGCAACTGGCGATGATGTCAAACTGGCTAGGAAAAGAGGCTCTTGGTTTTTTTCAGTTTCTAATGAGGCGAAAAGCATCACACGTGTATTATTAAACATCCATATTTAATTTATTAGCATTTATAATTTATTTTTACATTCTTCTCCCTTTGGCATTTAAGAGAAGGAGAAATTGTGCCATTTAAATTACTCCCCCACATATGCTTCTGCAGTGTAGTTAACTGTTGCACCTATTATGTGGGATATCTTGATCTTAAAATCCTGGCTACTTTATTATATTTACTAATATTTATCAGTGTTGGGATAAGACTAAAGAGTGGGTCAGACAATGGGAAGGTGAAGGTGAGCAGGCTGGCTGCCAGGTTCTGTTTGCATGGTGCGGTGCTGTTTCAGCAAGGACTGTGCAGCAATGCAGGAAGGCCCCTGAGGAGAGTCTGATGGGCAGGGAGGGAACGGGGAGGTCACAAGCACTGCATGTATTCCACCGTGCCTTGTGCATCTTTGTGCACTGTGTCTGCGAGGTTGGCGCTCAGAGGAGCAGGTTAAGCATTACCCTGCGTGTTCTTACATTTATTTGCTAAATACCAAATTATATTTGTTTGAAATATTTATACTCGTCCTTTGGTTTTAAAGTCTGCGATGGACTGGCGAACTGGGGTGTCTTCCTGCCTCTCGCCCAACACATGCTGGAATAGGCTCCAGCACCTCCCACGACCCTGACAATTAAAAAAAAAAAAATGATTTAACCTTTTTTTACCCAGGGTAGGTTCACTGAGCACGGATGCTCTTTTGCAGGAACGCCCTGCTTCACACTCATACACATTCGCAACTGGGAGCTGCCCAGTACAACCACAATCCTCTATTGTTGGCCACTGAGCAGCTCCACTAGAAGGAGAGAACATTTTTTAGCCAATTAAATCGGGATGATTAGGTGGCAAGTTTTTGTGAGAGCCAGATCTGGGATTTTAGCCAGGACACCGGGGAACCCCCTACTCTTTGCGAATAGTGTCATGGGATCTTTAATGACCACAGTGAGTCAGGACCTTGGTTTAACGTCTCATCCAAAAGATGGCATCTTCTACAGCACAGTGTCCCCGTCACTGCACTGGGGCATTGGGGTTTGTTTGACCAGAGGGAAGATTGCCCCCTTCTCGCCCACCAACACCACTTCCAGCAGCAACTCAGTATTCCCTGGTGGTCTCCCATTCAAGTACTAACCAAGCCCACACCTGCTTAGCTTCAGCCAGTTGGCAGGAGCAGAGTGCATGGTGGTAAGGCTGCTGTGGATAAGCAGGTATAGATAATCGATGGATGGATGGTTCTATGTTACTGCACTGGTTTTTAAAAAAAAGGAACTTTATACTAAACTGAAGTAAAAACAGAAAATATGTTTTCCTAATTATTACACTTGGTAAATTTTTCAGCATAACAAATGTTCCCTACTGCAGCTTTAAACATATGCATTTTCTTCTGATCTACAAGATTGGCCTATAACTTTTGGTAGCCAGGATGAATACATGCCACCCTAATGGAAGCCAATATGGTGCTTTGATCCAAACTGAATAGTTTCTCTGGGGTTTGAAGCACTGATGTAGCATTTTTTTCCTTGTGTTGTTTATTCTGTCTCTCACAATCCTGTGAAAACCGCTCTGCTGTTAGAGGAGGAATTTATAGTAGTGTGAGTATTAATTTTAGGCAAAGTTGGCTTTAGTCTGTACTGAATGTTGTACAGCAGCACAATTTGGGCCATCGTTTTTTTTTCAGGTATTTTTTAGAGTTGACAGAAGCTGTACACAGAGGCAACTGCATTTCTATGCTTTTCATGGGATTTTTAGGCTTAACTGAGCTCTGTGTAGCCTTGTGGTCCTGTTTGCGTGGGCCTGACTTAGCTTTACTTTTGCATTTCATATCCCTTACCCTGCATTTCTACTGGAATCCTGGTCACTGTTGATAAATTACATTGCCCAGAATCATACTAGCGATGGCCAGCCAATAGGTAAATATTATCCTATCACTCTCTATATAGGCAGCTTGTAGTAGATGACCTTACAAATTGTGTCATTTGGAAGTGCGTTCTAATTAATGGTAGCTCTGTGCCTTTGATTTGACAAGCTTGTGATGGAGAACACCATTTCAGTGCTGCCCTGTCAGAGGAAATATAGCAGAATTATTCAGGGATTGAAAATGATCACATCTCATTGAAGCATTATGCCCCCCAAGAAGGTTTGAGATGCATTATCATTTTTTAAAGCCCACATAACAAGTGATTAACATACAATATTTCTATTATAGAGAGGGTGCGGTACTCGGGCCATAGGGACATTCACCGTCAAGCCCTGGATTGATGTTCTCAGAGGGTGAATTTGTGAGTTTATTAGGCATTGTGACAGTGATTGCATGAAAGGGTTTTTTTTTTTTTTTTTCAGTAAACCCATCCAACGTTTTTTCAGAAAGAACAGAAAAACTATGACCATCTCTCTGACAGTCATTCCTTTGAGCTTACAATTGAACTGTTGGAAAATGGGTTATTTGTGTCATCATGGGTGCATTTTTCAGGAACAGATCGTGTTCTATGTGGCCAATTCCTGAGCCAGTGCGCACATAATAGACTCAATGGAACGATCACGTACTGGGGATTCCTGTACATGTTCCATATAACTTAGTAAAACAAGTGATCTCTTGAAGCTGCTGAGAGACAACACAATTTTGCCTGTACTATGGATTCCCACTGGTCATCCTCTAGCTTCGACGGAGGGTTACTGAGGGTTATTGTCATAAAAAAGGCTGAGCCAGGGGACTGTCAAAACTCATTACCACTAATTCCCACTCGATCTCTCAGGTAGCAGTAGCTGTGCTCACTGAGTAATGTGATTTTTAGCTTCATAAAACCACTGCCCTTCAAAATAGGCAATCCAACAAGACGTTCTTTTATTCTATGGGTTAATGCCCTTGGAAATAAGTTGCCATTGTACCGTTGAAGACTCCCTCTCTAAAATCCATTTGATGATTCATGAAGATCACATAATGGCAAAGAGTTTTTTAAATCATGTTTCCAGTTCTGAAAACATGTAATTTTAGAGTGCTTAGATGACAGCCAATATTTTCTGTTCATTATAGAATTCCAAATTTGTTCCTATTTATTTACATTTTTGCATTCATGTTTTGCTATCCATAGCATGCTTTAAAATGTTTTTCCTGCTGCCACTGGGCCCACAATGTTATGGATTGTGAAATACTGCTACAAAGTTGTTGAGTGGATTATTCTGTCAGTGTTAAGATCATGACATGGCAAGTGGTCCTGAGAGCTATCTTGAATGTGCTGTGAGATGGAATTCAGTAGCCAGGTCTTGCAGATAAAGATCTCTCTGACTTGAAGAGATTTTCACTCGAAACTGCTGTCCAATCGTAGCAGAAAGAAGTGTAATTCCTGGGCAGGTGTGCACTGCCTATTGCCTGTGATCTCTCAATCAGGGAGTGGAAGCAAGAAATGAGTACTGGTATTTGGCTGAATCTTCTCCCATAAAATTCAGTATTAACAGAACAGGAACACCTCAATTTAAAAGGCTAGAAAAGACCAATTTAAGACTTTAGTTTTCATTAAAACTAGTTTTTGACATTTATGCATCATATTCACATCCCTAAAATAGAGGAATCATCAGTTTTCACTTAAGCAATAAGGATTATACTTGTTATGAGTGTAATTATTTTAAAGTTAAATCTGTCCACTGTAAATCTGTATATGTGCACTGAAAATAATTCAGTAATTAGCTCATCCAGCACTGTATGTGACTCTTGGGGCTTTGTGAATGAGCTTTAATACGTATTGTTAATTAGCTTTGGAGATATTTGAGGTATTACTGGAGAATAAAAGCTGTTTCTTTAATGCTGGTCTCATTCTCCAAAGGAGACATATTGCCGTAGTGTAAAAATGATATTGCACGCTGTGTAATTGCAGATCAGATTATTGGTATGAGCAGAGCTCTCATTTTGCTCCTTTTGCTGTATTGCTGGGAATGTTGCAGAGTTGAGATGAGATGCATTTCCTGCCCCCTCCCTTGCACCTCAAAAGCACATCACAGACCCACTCACAGATACATTTGGATTCACATGACAACCCTTTGGTTTTGAAATTTGACTTCAAATCTCAAAGGAGCCACACACATTGGTTTCAGACAATGTGCTGCATCCACAAAAGGAAGAAGTGCCACCCTATTTACCGGGGCTTAAAACTCCAGTACCTTCTATATTTTCTGTGGCCTGTCCCCACGCTCTCCTCTTTTGAAGTGATGTTTAGTGTGACGGAATGGCTCAGATGTGCAAAGTGGCAGCCTTGGGCCAACTCCAGAAACAGAACTAACAGTTCACTGTTTTTAGCCCTTGAAATATATGAGGCAAAACCAGCTCCCCTTGAATTATTCTTAGCCAAAGACCCAGACGGATCTTCTGTGCAGCCCTGCGCTGCGCTGAAAAGTTCCGCTGCGCCTGATGTCTGATGCACAAACGCAGGGGACCGCGTTTAGATTGGATGAGGGAACCCCTCGTGTCATTTAAGCCTGGATTAGCAGGAGCTACAGTGTGATTAGCCGCAGTGATTAACCGCCCCTGCTGTTGTTGTGAGAGGACTGCGGTCTCTCCAGCGCGTTATCTCCGTCTCCGTCCCAGGTGTTTCTCATCAGCGGACATCGCTTCGGTCGTGTAGGCGCGTCTTTCTTCAGCTCCCCTTTCCTCTCCATGTTCTCATTACTGCATTCTCAGAGTGCCTGACTGGAAAGCTTTATTTCCTCTATTATCGCCTGTATAACTGAAGCCCGCAGTCCCTGTCTGCCCCCCCCACCACACACACACATACACATAGGCGTGCACACGTGCGCCACTTTCATCTCCCCATGTGCCACTCGTTGTATCATATAACTTCCAAAATCAATAAAAACGATGAAGATCCAGAGCCTTGACAGCTCCACGCTAAACTGACGTCAATTCCAATTTTTAAAGCCTGCACCCAGTAATAGGGATTTTCTGCAAAGCGGTGGGTTTTTGTAAAACTGTTTTCAGTCTGTTCTTCCCCTCAGAGGAGCTGGTAATTGAATTGTATCTAAATGGAAAGCTCTCCGCATCTCGCCCTTTCGTCTCCACATTTTATCGGACTTTTGTCTCCACAGCTGACTGTTAAAGCCTTCTCATTTACGGACATCGGTTTTTTAAGCTCTTTGCTCGAAAGTAATTTAACCTGGAAGGAGTAAATTGAAGGGTGAAACCTGTGATTCTCACCCACATACTTCTTTTCCTGAGTCCACATCTTTGATCTTCAGCCCCACTCCCAGTCCCATCTCATCCTGGAGGCGACTGATGGTGATAATTTCACTTACGAACTACTGCAACAGATACTCCCCAACAATGTGGCTGCATGGCTCGAACTTGTGACCTGTTGTGGATTTGTGTATGTAACAGGAGTCTGGTGTGGAAGGCCCTGAAATACAAAGACAGGATCCACAACCTTCTCTCCTCCAAAGCATTAAAAATAAAAAAGGGAGCATTGGAGATTGACTTCATAATTCTAAGCAAAAAGAACTTGACAAAATACTCTCTTCTTGTTTCCCTCCAATACTGTATTATTTAGCTTGAGTCTTAAAAACAGTCTGCATTTCTGAGAGTTCCCTGCATGGCAAAGAGTTGTGTTCAGTGTTTGATGTGCCCCCAGAGGAAACCTTTACCTTCTGACAGAGAAAGAGTTTGTTTTGAATGGAAATGTATTTGTGTATATGGTCCTTGTGTTCTTACTTGATAGCCTGACTCATTGTTTTAATGAAATGTTTTGTGTTAGTCCTGTTGTTCTTAGCACATTGATATGGCCTGACTCTGGCGGCTGCACTCACCCACAGTTTGTCCCTTAAATCTGACAGTTTTTATCCGGCTGTCTTATATAACCCACCCAATTCAGAGAAGACTGATAATGATCTCCTTTCATGTGTATGCAGTCACATCTAAAATGTGCATAGTCTTTATTTTTCCTATTGGTGTGAGGATTATCAGAAATCGCTATGAATGTTGAAGGAACTGTAGAGGAGACATGTTCAAATGCTGACAGAATTCAGTTTTTTCCCTGTCACATGTAGCTTCTGCTTATATGACATACATATTCATGAATGACCTTGATGGAACTGATTGTTTTGATAATTGTAATGTTCCCATTTAATGTCAGTGACATTTTTTTCATTGTTTAGATAACCCTCACAATCCATTTGTGTTATTTCAATGCAGTGGTTGGACTTTGTTCCGACTTGATTTTTTGACCGTGTTGGTCGTTGTGGTTGGCGGTGCGCACCCCCAAGCAAAGGAACTCTTAACTGCCAGGCAAGCACAGAGCAGTGCAATATAGCCCTCATTATCAGATATTGTGTGACTCTAGGGAACAGCCAAAGCAACTCTAAGGCTGAATTAATCATTCTGTAGGTGTGCTTTGTGTGCTACATGGACAGAAGGAGCCATGATGGGGGGGAGGGGGGGAGCAAGGACTCCAGCACTGGGGCTGTTCTTCTTCAGGGAGCACTACTGTACAGGACCAAATTGCGGGAAAAAGTGTGTGTGTGTTTATGTGTGTGTGCGTGTGTGCTCTTATAAAAAGTATTAGGACAGACGGATAAACCCTTCAGGCCTGTTATCTCTGGTTTGCGTGTGATATTATAGGCCACATGCTGTGCTGCTGGGAGTGTTATTTCATTAGCAGCTACATGACACAGCACCTGCAGTGTGCTGCTCTTCATTGCACAAACACTCCTTTAACTATGCCAGTGAAGATGCTATTTCTTCACTGACATTTCCATTGTGTGTCCTCTGAGACAATCCAGGGGCTCTTTAATCTGCCTAAGAGAAAGTGACACTATCAGTGCTCTTTTTTTAGCTGCTATGCAATAAAGATACATTTGTTCAAATTAAAAGCACCTGGCTCACAGCGCTTCTTCTAGCACCTTTCTTAATGTTAATGTCATGGTTTTGGCTGATGCCACCATTTCTTTTCCTTCCTGCGCCTTTTCTTCAGTTATTACGGCCATTGGTTTTTTCATGCACATTTTCTTCAGTTATTACGGCCATTGAGTTGATTGAATTATACACGTGCAAATTTCCTTTTACTATTTGCACCTGTTGGTGTTCTATTTAAACCCTGAGCAAGCCGATAAGCTTTGCTTCAGTGTCACTTATGTTGCACGAGAGCCGGTATTCTGTCAAGCGAGGTAAAGGTAAAGGTAAAGGTAAAGGTAAAGGTAAGTAAAGGTAAGGTAAAGGTAAAGGTAAAGGTAAAGGTAAAGGTAAAGGTAAAGGTAAAGGTAAAGGTAAAGGTAGCGATATTGGATTGTTGTGGCTATAAAATTAGCACAACAGTCTTTAGCTTTTTTAGATTGTTGGCAACAAGTTAGTGCCACAATCTAAGCTCAGTATTCTTTCTTTAGGGTTTTACTTTTTCAGCCTCGGTTCGAGGTCTGTTTTCTTTGAGTTGCCCCGTTTTCTGCTCCGGCAGTTTTGTTTTATTTTCATACTCCTTAAGCCTTAGTTCTTTTTTACCCAGTACGTGGGTTGTGTAGAGCTTTTCTTTGGGATACTCTCCCTAAGGAGTATTGTTTTCCTTTCCCTTGTCTCTTGAGACTTTGTGGCTATTTTACCTCTGGTTAATAGCTTAAAGAACCCCCTGTTCAGTCGCGGTTGGTCTCCCAAAACTCCAACTCCCTCACAGTTAAGCTGTGAGGATTTTGGCAGCAGAAAGCAAATTAACTTTCTTCTTCTGCCCTGATTTTTATTTGACTTTTTATCTTAGATGGAGCCAGACCTTGTCCTGCCTGGGCAAAAGGTTGTTGTCTATGAAACACGATGACATACAGACTGGCGTCAACAACCACTCGGCCAGTCCGCACCTCAACCCAGCTCATACCCCACTGAAACTCTGATCGATTGATTTATTAATTGATTGGTTAAAATTCAAGTTGACCTGGGTTTTTTCCCTCAGCGATTGGGTGAAAGTAAGCCATTGCCGTTCCACATCAGATCTCAGTGCTCGTTACAAGGGCACCTCCGCACGTCCGTACATGCCTGTTGTACAAAATGAAGACCCATTATTGTCAAACCCAGGGAGTTGGCATATGTCATAGTGTCCAAATGCCTCTCGTGCACAACAGAATCAGATTCATCTTCGCCTTTTAGCGCGGGGAGTGCTGGGTCTTCAGCGAGACGGGCCGCACTGCTGCAGGGAAGCTGCTTTTCGACCAGCCGTGTCCGTGTCAGCTTTTATTCATGTCAGGTCTGCTGATGTCTGTAGCAGTGGGGTTGGGTAGTGCGTGACTGCACAGAACCTGCAGGTCGGGGTGATGCTCTAGTGCAGCGTTGCTCTGACAGCGAGACTGCCTGGCCTCGGCCGCCCGTCCCCCGTGTTCACTCCTGCACTGCGGCTTCTCCGCGTCCTCTAAACACGGAATGCCGCGGACATCTTTGATCACCGCAGTCCTCCAAAATTTTTTGCGATGTTCTCTGTCTCAATATTAGATTAGACTCACTGTCTGGTCGCTTTTGATTGGTAATGTGGTAAAAAAGCAAAGGAGATCAAAAGGTTTATTATGAGCAGATCTGATGGTTGAAATTGAATGCAAGAAGGATTCTCAGTCTGTGCATGACTTGCAGAAAAAGAGGATTTTCAACTATGCTTTGAATTTATAATGTTTTCATCTACCTGAAACAATATGGACAGACAGGGTAACATGCAGAAAGAAAATTTAAATGTTTTTTTCATAATTTGCATATACTTTTTATACGTTTTAATCTCACAATGAATATTAATTAAAACTGTAATAAATAATAAATGTCTTTTTTTTAATGGAGAGCTGGACAGTCTGCCCTCCTTGTGTATGTTATTCAGTCTGCCGTCCTTGTGTATGTTATTCAGACAGTCAGGCCTCCTTGTGTATGTTATTCAGACAGTCAGGCCTCCTTGTGTATTCTTGCTTTACGCACACTGGTAGGCAGCAGAGAGGGTTATAGAGTAAGAAGGGACCGCAGCTGAGAGAGTGCCAGGGTGGGGGATCAGACCGCTGTGAGGGGAGACTGGTGTGCGGCTCCAGAGTTGACCGCCCTATGGACTGTGCCACACGTCTCCCCGTAGTAAATGTCTTTAAGCTCTAAAATGCCTGGACAGGAACATGCAGTCATCATGACACAAGACTAACCTTCCCATTTTAATTTCAAGGGAAATTTCAGGACATTTAAATGATTTTTTCCAGTTAGAAATTGCCTTAGGACATTTCTTTGTTTACAGAAATATAATTGAACTCACATTTATTTTATTGTCGATTATCTGAACACCAACTTCATGAAAAAGATCAAGTCGCTTATTTCTGGCATTAACACACATTCTTTCCCATAATTGTCTCTTTGTAATTTTGCATTGCTTTTCTCTAATTCTGAAAAATTTGTAGTGAAAGCAGTACTGAAATGTGCAGTTGTGCGAGTGTGCGAGAGAGAGAGAGAAAAAAGTGTCTTTTCTTTGTACATTTTGTGCATCAGATGATTTTATCTTTTTAAATGATTAGCATAAGAGGACAAAAGTCAAACAATAACCAGAGAATTGTCCTGTGTTACGCCTTGTTTTGTTTTGGCACTCTGCCATTTTAGTATTTAAATAATATGCATTAAAACAAGAACACGGTTTTGGGGGGCGATTTTCTGGCTTGAATTAATGCCTAGATCTGGCTCCTAGCTGCACTGAGGCAGAATACAGAAAGTACAACATACTATCTCTCTCTCTTGCTCTCTCGCTCTCTCTCTCTCTCTCTCTCTCTCTGCGGTCTGTGAACTGGGCTTCCGTGCCTGCCAGCGTTGCGGGTCAGCAGTATGACGAATTAGCTACTGCTCGTTCAGGGACTTGTTTGATCACAAGTAATCCATTTTAAACATCTGGACATGGTTTTACGGCCATATAGGTCATTGGTTGCCAGTCTGAATTTAAAAAGCAGGTTCCTTCACTATCCTCCCCACAAGGTTCCACAGTCAAACTATTGATAGTCTTTAGATGCCCAATATATGCTCACAAATGCCAAATGTGCATAAAGGGCAGCTTGAGCAAAACATGAGTAGGTATAACAATCACAATGAGGAATGATGTTTTGCTACTTCAGCCACATAAATAAGAATTTTTAAGCACCAAGAGCTCCATCCAGACCTTTCTGCTCAGCTTCATCTCTTCAGCTGCCTGCCCTGTCTCTTCGAGCACGCAGCAGCTGCTCCTCACTACCTCAATTCATCTCTACCCCTATCCCCTGATGGTGGAATGGCCTCCCCCAATCTGTCATGAATACTGATTCACTAGCCGTTTGTTTTCCACAAACATCTAAAAACCCACCTTTTGAGACAAGTCAATGCTTTTGTTAAAAAATACTAACCCGTCTAACTCCAGTGGGGTTTACTTACCATGTTAAATTAACTTTTGCAAGTCACTTTGAAAGTATCTACCATATGACTAGATTGTGAATTGTAAATTGTGTAATGGTTTTTATTACATGAAAGGAAATGGTAAAGATGAATCCTTTTTAGCTGGTCCTTTCATTAGCTGACATTGAATAATTCAGAAGGGCTGAGTGTGAGGTATCGATGAGCACTGCTTTTTAATAAAGTGCAGCATGGATCTTATTGACCCTCAGACTGGCCAGAGTGGAGGGCTGTGGAAGACGGAACATGGCGCTAGGAAGTGCATGCTAAGACAAAAATGAAGGCACAGCCAAGCGAAAAGAACAGCAGTGACTGCAGGCAATGTTCTCTGTGCTCGCGCACACAAAAGCGGCCTTTTTCAAATTTGATGTCTTGCATTATGCCTGCTCCGCATGCCTTCCAGAGGCTTAGCAAGCCTTTTGATGAAACCGCGAGAACCTGTGTCAAGCCCGGCACGGCGAGGCTGCGTGATTTCACCATAAATCCCTCGCTGGCTCATTTGCCGTCTTGTAATTTTTTTTTAATGACTCCAGACAAGCTCGAAATCCACATGCTCATCAAATCTATGTAGACATTGGCCTGTTCCTGGCTAATCCTGCCAGTCTCATGCAAGTTATGTTGGGATATTCCCGAGAATTACTAGGAAGAATGAGGCATGAAAACTGAGAACTTTTGATATTCATGGTTTCTTTTAAATGTATGTTTATACGTGGGGGGTAATAGAAAATCAAATATAGGATTAGAGAACAAGACTTGTATGAGTATCTCTGTCCCTCTAATACTCATTGTTGACGTAGACAGTGTGATGTCAGGGTGTTACTTCTGGAGTCTGCTGGCTTGTAAGTCCTTCTCTTGTCTGTATTTTTTTTCTTTTGGCCTTGCTATTTACATCTTCTTAGCTGATCTACAGTAGCTGGCTTTCATGGACAGTGGACAAGTGTTCGATCCCCTGGAAAAACCAAAATAAAAAAATGCTATGAAAAATAAGAAACCAAAGGGACATTTTTGCTGGTATCTTTCTGTATTGATGCAAGATATCACACCTTAGAGAGTGAGTTGAGCCCTGTTTCAGCAGTCTCTTCTCAGCTACAAAGAACACTTTCTTGTTTTTAGCTGAAGATAGCGAGTCGTCAGGTGTCAGTGCATGTAAAGATTACAGTTCACAGCAGATTACAGTGCATTGCCTGTCCAGTCTCATTTTTTTCACACTTTTGACAGTCTCGATCAGCAGGACAGCTGCATCTGCATGATCCAGGACAGGGCATCAGCATTGCCGGTGGGGGCAGTGTAGGGGTGCGAGGGCTGATGAGCAGTGCCATCATCTGAACCTGACAAAGGGTTTACCCGAGATTTCAAAACTTAGCCGCAGTCAACTCGGGTATCCTCATTTTCATGAAAGATTTAATCTCACTTGGCCAGATAGTTTGTTTGTTTTTTGATGTGTTCTCTGTGGACCTGCGAACATCGGGGGTTTTAAGGGCAGTAATCATTTGTAGTCACACGGAAAACAAGTGACAGGCGCAAAATTGATTTTCTTTTCTTGTGTCTGCGTATGCTCTCTTTTGTCGAAGTGTGCCTGTAGGATAATTATGCCTCTGGTTGTTTTAAATCAGACCAGTGCCTGAGGCCACCTTTTCATCCTCCACAGTACTGTGTAACAGAGATGTCATAAAGGACGCCACTGACTCTTGATGTCCTGAAATAATTTAGTTGGCGAGTGGGTTTAGCAGGCGTGCGGTGGCCTTACATTGCTGCCTTTGTGTCTACTTCTAGGACTCCAGATATAGTAAATGCACAAGTGGAGTATTATATATTTTTCAGACAAAATATTTTTAATGAGGCAAGTTGAACCTTTTAGAAATTTAGAATTTCATAACAAACTAAATTATGGGGGAGGGGTGGGAGAATTAACGAAAACTAAACAGACTGACAACGAAGAGCACACTATCCAAACAACTTCCTTCACCCAAGGTCAACAGTACAGTCTTTACACTTTTTTATGTGCCTAGGATTGACCATAAAAAGAAAAGACCTTTATTTCCACTGTTTCCTGGTGGTAATCCAAAAAAGACGTTTTATAGGTGTGCAAGTCAAAGTTGATAACATTGCACTTCGAAGTGCAACTCGCACACTATCATGTAATAAAGCATGAAAAAGAACGGGTTCTTTAAAAGATTATGACAAAATCTTTATCTAGGGGATGCTGCTGACTTGTACATTCACACATTATTGTATCAAGACTGCAATGTATGTAAAGTCGTGGTTTAGATGTACATTCTTTATCGGTTCAAATGCTTATTTTTATATGTACACGGCCAATGCCCAGGACACCTTACACAACTTATGTGTAATACATTCAATGATCTGCTGAAACAGTTGAGGTCAAATCCTTTACTCAAGGGTCAAGCACGATATCCCACCTGGGAGTTGAATCCACTGCTCTGTGCTTACAAGACAATATCCTCGCCCTCGGCCCCAGAGGAAGAGTGCGCTCTTGCGTAGAACACATGCTGATTAAAGGCCCGACACGGAGAAGATGCGGGAGAACCGGAGCTGCCGCTAGGAAGCCGCCGCCACTAGAAAACCGCCACTCTCATTCTGCAGCCTTTTGTCTCACGGCAGCCAATGGCACTGTGTTATAGGGGGCCTGTGAAAACTGAATGGCTGATGATTACTTTAATTTCTCCTAGGAAGGCGGTTAAATGTGCAACTATCCGTGGTCCTTTAGTTTAAATTCAGCCCACACAGTGGAACGTAATTGTGTTGTGATCCCCATGTGGTTTCAATTAAAGCCTTTCCCAGCATGGCCTTGGGGGGATTTCCACTCACCCAAGTCAATGATAAGCGCGTTACGGTAGATCCACACCTGGTGCTGCGTAGAAAAAAACACCGTCACCCAGGTGATAGAGAGCAGGAGATGTCGGTATGAGCCAAACAGTCAGCAGGGGGATGGAGGTGGGGAAAGAGAGACAGAAAAAACAACAATGACTGGATAGGGCAGGTGTGGGACTCATTGACAAATAGCCCTGACTGGGTCCTGGAGGTGAGGGACCTGACATTGACATTGCCAGGAAGTATCACAGACATATCCACCAGACCTGCTCCACTGTTTAGGCCTAATTGTGTTTTTGAATTAAACATAAGGGCATTTGTAGCACCTCTATTTTTTATTACTGATACCTGTTGTCTTATATTTAGAATAAAAAAGTTGAAGATGGGAATGAAAATAGAAGCTGCCAGATGTGCTTTTAACCCAAAAAGCAGTATGTCTGGCATTAATAATAGATTTCAGAAGCAAGAAAAGAGTACTGTGATGTGATGGTACTGGCTGTGGTTTTTGAGGCCTAACCCAAATTTGAGGGTCATGTAAAGGAAGGCATCTGGGGTTCGTTCTGTTTGTTTGGGACTGGTTTTTAGCTCTGAAGCCCAGGCATGGCACGCGCATGTGCGGGCTCTCTCTACTTTGTGTGCAGGCGATGTGTCAGGTGTCCCATTGTCCCTGGAGGGGCCGTGTCATGGGAGGACACGCATAGTGAAGACTAGGTCAGAGAGTCCCCATTTCACCCTGCTCTGCAGCAGCCATGAGACGTTAGTTTTGGGTTATAGGCGACTCTGAGGGGGTGAGAGGGAGAGAAGGCCTCTCTCCTGGGGGTGAAACCCGAACCGCAGCAGTAATGTGACCGCTTTCAATATCATGAAGACAGTAGAGGAGAGGAGGTGCAGTGGGACGCTTTGTTTGGCATGCTGAAACTGCTGTCAGGGCAACCGTGTTCAGTTTCACCTCGATCCAGAAGGGCAAATAAACACCACCGAACCTGATGTGCTGTGACCCTCTCTGATGTCCCACTACCAGCAGGTTCTGTCAAGCAGGGCCATTGATTGTAGTGGTTCTGGGTCGTTTGTCTTTGTTGTAACTGTGTAATAGTGACTCTCTCAAATGAACCTCCTGCACGCAACTTATTCAGTTTGTGCCACATCAGAACAAAATAATTCAGTTCACTTAGGCTTTTGCTGAAAGAGCAAATCAACCACACCCCTGACCCAGTCATTACCTCTGCTCGTCCCACATAGTGTATTACAGAAGACATGCCTTACTTGCACACTTAGGTGGCTGCTGACAGACCGTCTCTTGGAAACAGCTTGTGATGTGGATGAGTAAAGAGGTGTGGGTTACCTGCAGTTACATAGACATTGATAAATGTGATGATACCTCATCCTAGACAGCTTTCTTTGGCAGCTGCCATTGTATCCACAGAAACGGAGGTCCCTCCTCCCACAGCTGTACAACCTGAAACAGAGGAGCAGAATAAGCATGATCTGTGTTGTTATTTTATGCAAATGTCCATATTCTCATAAACCCCTCTGTTCCCACGCACTACAAGGTGCTAATTAGTTTTTTGTAATATGCACTGTAAGCAACCACAATATTGATGTCAGTTAAATTTGCCTTCCTCAAACAAATGACCATCACCAAAGTCTACTACAGTGGGAGTACAAGACTTAAATTAGACGGAATTGTATTACAGCTCTCCTTCTTTAGGTGGATAAGTGTGGAGAAACAGGGGGAGGGTGAAGAGATTTCATTTCGACCTGTCTCGTTAATGTCAGCCGAGAGCCATCGCCGACTCCCGGGTTGTATAACCACCCTGCATTCACCATTTGCGCTTGATGATATACTGGCCAATTTCGACCGCACTCCTAATCATGTGGATCAGGGCTCCCGGTCCCGCTGCCAGCGAGTGGCAGGTCCATATGCTTCGGACCAGATGTTACTCCCATGCTTCTGGCCTCGGGGCACTCCCTTACAATCTCATTTTAATTTCCCGTCCTCTAGCAGTGTAATCCCCACAAAAACAAAAACTAAAAAAAAACGTGGGCACTATAATCGGTTATGAGAAATGGCCGCATAGTTGACATTATAGGTGCGCAAGTGACAGAATTTGTCCCGTAAGAGTTCCTTTTTCTCAGGCGGTCTGAGTGCTGGCACCAGGAAATGAAGCAGCTGTCTTTATGTAATCAAATAACTCATAAGTCAAAAAAGGATGAAAGGCATATTCACCTAAGTTCCCTTCACTTTCTCTTCACTTCTGACTGCAGCCATTTCTTTCTAAGAAAAAAAATGCCTGACAGCTGATTAATAAATGTTTAGCTGTCCAAGGAACAATATGAAATATAAATCAAGGGATTTCTCTGTTGTCCTCTTCATTGCAGGTCTACTAGCCTTGGTATGATCATCTTTGTTTCTTTGTGCATTGTGCTGAACAGCCTGCCAAGTACTGTGCTGTGTGCTACAGTGGAGGCAGAAACACTCTGTGTTGATGCACTGCTGGATACTCTATTCTGTAGGTAAATGGTAGGCCTAGATGGGCTGAAAATGCCTGTTCTTGTCATTATGTATTCATAATGTCTTTCTTGTGGTCCTCTGTTTTGGTGTATGTTTCTGTGTATCTCATGAAATATATCTGTTGGTAGAAAAACACTGAACAAATTCCACTACATTGAAATCCATGTAAGAGTGATGCTCCACCTGGCTTTGTAAGCACTTCCTTCTTTGTCCTTTGGGTTTGTTGCACAATGACATAGACTTATATGACTGATCAATCAAATGTCATTTCATTGGGAAAAAGAGGGGAGAAATTCTGGTTCTCATTCTCAGAATAGAAGGTACTGCTACCATGCTGCATATAGGCGAAATTACAAGCGGATAGTGTTTATTCGCTGTTGACAGAGCAACACAGCAGCAGCTTCTCCTCCCAAAGGCGACATACTGTTTTGAATGTGCCTATTGATTTTTGACTGAAATAGTGTGTGCAATAGCGCCCACAGTGAATAATCTCCTTGCCTGGAAACTGATGACAAAGCTCATCCCAGCACACATTACTGTTCGACAAGTGCTCATTCACACAAAGCTTTACATTTTTTTTCAAGTTAAGAAGTTTGACCTACAAAATAAATTTGCTCTAGTAAATTAGTAAATTAGTCATTAGTAAATTACTAGTGAATCGAGTAAAGTATGTTTAGTCACAGGGATAATTTTTCATAAAAGTAAAAGATACTTGCTGCAAACTCAGATGTCATGAATGGTAAATACTTGCAGTGCTAATAGCTCGCTATGTCACATCAGAGATTGGATATATATACACAAAACTGCTTGGCAGGGCATGGGAGAAAATATAGTCCCATGTGTAGCAAAACTAAGATGTATTTTATTTAATTCGGGATAAGTTTCAGCATTTTTCTTTCATAAATATTTTATGCGATGTTTAAAACCTATGGCTATAAATGGGACAAAACATGTGTGGACAGCACTGCCAGCTTGCCAAAGGCAACTGCAATTGAGCCGTATTATTGAGCTCATTAAGTCAGATGCGTTCAACTGTGGTTGTTAAGCCTTTGATTGATTCAGCCAGTCATGACAGGCCATCATGTGCACTTTGTTGCTGGTGCATTTAAGTGTTCATTTGGGATAAATTTGCTTGAGCATATCCCACTCTTCCTTATTAATAGAGTTCAATAAGGTAGACATAACATTTCTTGCAGACAGCTAATCAATGATTTGACTGTCAATAAGCTGCAATGAGTTAATTAGAAACACAAAGCATCCATTGTAATGCCAGCCATAGGTACTGACATCGGGCTCGTTTACAGGCCAAAATTAATTAAAGCACATTAAAAGCATGTACCGATATACTGAAAAAAGAATTAAGATTTGGTAGCAGCAACATGTATCATATAAAAGTAAAAGAGACGAGAACAGTGCAAGGCTTGTAACTATACTACAACTACAACTACAGTGCCTCAAGCCATTATGGTGAACCTTTGCCGTTTTTTCTGTTTTATTGCAGTTTGCCCAGCCTTCTTTTTTTCTAAAAAGGAAGTTAAATCCTAAAAAACTGAAAATGCATAGAGAGATTTTAATTCCAAATACCTACCTTGTGAATAAAAATCTAAACAATGACAACAAACACTGAAAGGACAAATGGTCATTTGTTTCAAGTGAGACATTCCCCTTCCATCCTGTCAGTGTATGATGGGAAATATCATTTACCCGACCGTAAATTGTGGCATTTAGATGCCGTGTGCGTGGCATAGTGAACTGCTTCATGAAGCAAGCCTCTGTGCACGCAGCTAGCTGCTTTGCTAACACCACACCTGCTCCTGACTCACAAAAACGCCAACCTGGAAGTGCCAACATCAGATGTGGCTCACAGTCATCTAACAAGAAGGCAGCACTTCTCTTAAAAACACTAACCCTACTGCACCTAAAACTATCACCTCCTTTCTCTGGGGCTTCCCTGGAACATCCCAGTCTAAAGGCCAAATGATGAGCTGCGTTGCTGCAGATAAGACTTTGTCTTAATCTGGCTGACAGAGCTACCCAAAAGCATGCACATTCTGGGATCTCTCTTAAATGATGATACCGCAGTGTTTTGCAATGCATTTGAACAGCCTGTTGTAGATTTGAACAGTATGTAGTATAATCCACTCCACTGGATTCTGAACTGAATTTCAGCTAGAACACTGCTGCTTCAAAATGAAAAAAATGTTACAGTTTTTATTCAATGAAGAAACATTGAAGAAACTTTGGGTTATAGACAGTTATATAAACAGTTTAGAAATGCATTAACCCTTTTCAAGATTTGTGAAACTGTGGGCATCCTGTATGCAATTGATATGGGCATTTGCCACTGTAAGCAGAAGCTTTGTTTTTGCTTGAGTGCGAAATGCTGTTGAAACACTTATTGCATGTCTGGAGGTTGTGCTTGTTATGGATGCTAGTCAAATTTTATATTATTAAAAATATGAACCGGTTGCAATAGTGTTAAAATGAATTTAAAGTCAATATGGTAAGTGTCAGTATTTGTTTCAGGGAGGGGAAAACAAAAAGTGCATTTTTGCGCCAGCGCTTTTGTGCCACTTCCTGCCGACTGCCCTATGTCTTGCGTGATTAGTGACAAGACGTCTGTATAATGATGGTGTGTTATTTCACTTAATTCCTGCATAGCCAGGTATACCTGCTCATACCAACCCTGGTGATTTCACAAAAGTAGGCTACTAAGGGTACAAGCAGAGTAGCTATGTGATAAGTTGCGTTGTATTAAGTGATATGATAAGCTAGCTAGTTACTGCTGAGGAGCATATTTTGCAGCGTCTGGGACATACAGGAGAATCGGTACAATTCAGTTAATTCTGTATTCAGTTAAATCACAACCCATGGCCTGTTGCTCTCTGGCAGATGGTGAACATAGCCTATGGCAGGTAGACTGTCTGCTGTGCCAACAATTCCGTGGAGAAGCTAGCTGCTGGCTATCGTGAATGCCTGCAGCGTATGTGACAAAAGAGAGCTAGTAGCTGATTTGTCTTGCACCTGCAATGCATAATAAATATGCCTGAGGCAGCAATATAAACCTGAATATATATCTGTGATCTTCTGGTCACAAGGTAGAAACTGCAATTTCCTTATTTATTTTAACTGTTGTTTTGGCAAATGAGTAAAAGGGATACAAAAGCAAGAATCTACACATGGAATTGTATTTGTTCAGTGTTGAGCTTTGTACAGTGCAGTGTTTTGTAGCGGTACGGGTGCTGGGACCCAGGCGCAGAGTGGGAAAAAACCACGAAACTCAAAAAGGGGAAAATTAACAAAGACTTTACTAACAGGTAAACAAACAGGGAACAAACAAGGCCACAATGGGCAAAACCACAAACTCAAAAAATAACTAACAAAGCAGAAAACAAGAGGGACTCACAAATACAGGCAGGGCAGAACACGGTCAGGGCAGAACGCAGGCAGGCAGAGCACAAGGGTAATTCAAACAAACAGGTAGGTCAAACAAATACAAGTCAGAAACAAAACACAAACAGGTAAAAAACACAGGCAGGTACAAAGGGTCTGAAACATACGATGAAACATAAGTCGGGAACAAACACAAGACAGAACAAACGCAAGTCGGGAACAAACACAAGCAGGCAGGTACATGTAAGTCAGGTAACAAACACAAGAAGGCAGGTACATGAAAGTCAGGAGACAAACACAACTCGGGGACAAACACAAGTGAGAACAAACGCAGGCAGGTAAATAAAGTTTGCAACAGAGATTGGAAACAAACACAAGGAACCAGCACCTGAGTCAAGGGAACAGAGAACTTAAATAGACAGGGGTAACAAGACACAGGTGAACTCAAAAAACAATCAAACCAGAAGGAGGGGATAAGACACAGGTGGGAACAATGATGGGATAACGAGACAATTGAAACAATCATACAATTAACAGGAGGGGAGCAGGACACAAAACAGAAGTGCCGCCATCTGGCGGCCCAACAAGGGAAACACAGACAGGAACACAGGACCATGACATGTTTGCCGTGTGCACTTGACATGAATATTTAATCCAACATACTGAAGGAAAAGAGGAAGATTTTAATTTGTAGGATACATACCTGCATATGTGCCTATACCCAAATATAGGCATGTCCTCCTGAAATAGTATTTTAATGTGGCTGCAGCATCGCTTTTAATTATACAGCCTTGTAGCTGTATATTTCTACATTAATAAATAGAGTCACTTGTACTCCAGCCTCTGATTTTTGGCCTCCCAGTCAGAAATTTCACACTGTGTAATAGGGACCTCTCAGCGAGGCTGGCCCAATTTATCAATTAGGCATGAAAGATACAGTGGTTTGTATTCATCCCCTGTCGACTGGTGCTCTGGAGGCACTTGAGGGCGGGAATGTGCTGATGTGTCGAGTTATTCTGAGCCATGTCACCTTTGACTCCCATATATCATTTATGCTGTATTATCCACAGTGTTCCTTTTAGAAATGTAATAAAAGTCCAATAAGTGCTCTCTGTATTCATCAGAGGAAGCTTATGGCCAAAGTGAGATGACCCCCAACTCATTATCAAACTTTTGAACCACTGCCCTCTCTTAGTGAACTGGTTGTGAATTGGCTGAAACACAGAACTTACTGTTCCTTCTTCCTACATTTACCTCTCATTTAATTAACAAATAGGTGAATGTGCATATTCTGTCCCCCCTTGCTGGAGAGAAATGTATTTTAAGAAACAAATTGCTGTCGTTATTGCTGGTGATTTTTTATATAGTCATATGGGGTGACTTATTACGGCATTGCATTTAAGGGCTTGGATGTCTTTTAGGCACCTTTCAAAATTTCTGGTGGCTACAGATGAAGACAGCGAAGACACGGTTTTGGCCAGTTTTAGCTGGCAAAATACAGTTATAAGCTGAGTAGGGAGTGGCCCTGGAGGTCTGAAAGAGTGCTGAACTGTGTTTACGGTCTCACAGGGGAAGAAGCACACATCTGATAGTAGAAATTGTATGGCTAGTTTGTAACTCTGCCCTTGTAGTTTTAGTCAAGTAATATTTATGAATTTGCATTTGCGATTGCATGTCAGATTTCTGAAAAGTATGCTAAATGTTTAAATAATGTTTAAAATATTGATAATTACGGTCATGAAAAGCAGAATTATGTAATCGGGCTACAAGTTCTTTCAGGGGTAGACGAATCAAAGCTACCATCAGATTGTAACTTTGACCCTCCTTCAGAAAGAAAACTCCAGAGCATAAATAACACACGTTTAGTTTAAAGGGCTGACAAATATGCAAAATGAAGGCATGGCTCGGAACATTAGTTCAAGAGAAGGCCAACTGGCTTACAGAATAGGAATAATGCTAATAATTATAATTTACTTCTGGCTGGGCAGGAGTATAAGCAACTATCTAGCACTCTCGCTTGCACTTGGGGTCACTTGCTCCTGAGCTCTGTCTGTTCAAAAATGAGTTTTTTGGGGACTCTCCTCAAATGATCTCTCTTGAGAGTTCCGGTCTCCGACTGTAAAGGCCACCAGAAATCTTGTTAAGAGAGCAGAATGGGAGGGGGGTACAAATTATGCCTCAGTTAACAGCTTCGCCGAGTGAAGGAAGATGCAGAGCCCCGTGTTCTGGGCCTCAGAGGACATTGTGTGTACGGCACTAATAGATTGCTTGTTCAGGGAAGTAGAACAGGAGATAGAGAACACTATTGTTTTAATGATAGCCCATTTCTCACAGCTTCCCACATCCTGTATTCTGCTGGAATAAATATGAAAATCCTTTGCGCATTGGCTTGATTTATGATTGCAGTGGAGCGGGGTGGTTTTGGAATAGCCTCTCCCAGTTCTGTCCCCTCCCTGATGTTGATGAAAGGGCAGTTACAAATCCTCGACTGTAACCGCATTTAGTATTTCAGGAGGCAGGTCGCTTATTTTATTTATTTATTTATTTATTTTTTTCACAGTTTTTCACACAGTTAAAATTTGTGTTTGTCACTTGTTAGTTTTACTCATGTGCATTGTTAAGGAATCATGTCCGCCTACAGAAAAACACATCCCGTTGACAGGTGTTTTATAATTATGAGGGATGACAGAAAGCAGTGGCTTCAAACTAATGTTGGAATACTATATTATATTGTGCCCCTATGGAAGGTGGGTGGAAGAATCCTGCCTCATACGTGTAGCAAAAAAAAATGATCTAATTGAGTGGTGTATGAAAGTTTTTTCTCTTCATGTTGATAGATTGCTCTTGTCATCCATTATTGACATTCATTTTAAAAATTCCTCAAGCTTTTCTCAATTAAATATGCAATTTCAACAAACGTTAAGTCATATTGTAACACTGAAACTAGCTGGGGCATGTTAGGTTAAAAGTAGACTATTTTCACTGGCTCTGGGGTTGACTCAGATTCAGCGAGAGAAAGACGTGCTTAATCTCTGGTCCTGCAGTATGTGTTGGCATGAGTGATCTTGGCCTCTCCATGCTGCAGGCTGCCAGGTCATGCCAGCGACAAAGTGGAAAGCACAGCTCGCCCCCTCCTGCTCTTGAAGCGGAGCAACCAAAAGCACACATGATGCGATTTGGTGCTCCCACTGGCTTAGCTTGTGCCGCGAAACTCGAGCGAACACGTGGGGCTGCGCTCCTCCTGCTTCTGGGGGGTGCCGGCTGCACCGCCTGCACTGCCATGGCTCGTAACCAGATGGTTATGGGTTCAAACCCCAGGTGGGTCTGTTGTCAGCGGCTTTGATCTAGATAAGTTCCCAAAGAAATTAAAATACGAATGATTTTATACCCAGACATACAACCAGGGGCTCTGCTTTCTGAAGTAATGCAAAAGGCACTGCAAAGGTGAAACTATACCCTTGCCAGTATCCCCGCTCCCTAGTGTTGTTTTTCAATAGTTTCAGACAGGCATAATGAGCAAAGTTTTTTTATCCAATAGTTGTGTGGCAAAGCGCCCATTTTAAGAGTTGCCAGGAGGCAACCTGGCTTTTGGACAGTTTGCAACTTTCAGGTCCACATGGGGGCTAATCAGTGATGCGGTGCGAGTGATACCGATGGGATCTGCATTTGTTAATGCTGCCGCATGGTGTTAGCTGACCCACTTGTTGCTGTGTTATTTCACAGCAGTGCACATTTATCACACGTGGCACACACCCCTCCTCCTCTTACCTTCCACTCAGTACTCAGTGGCCTGATTCATTATTAAACTTCAGTCTAGACTTGAAGCAATTTTAAAAGCATGTAATGTTTAAAGGCCTCATGGTGTAATCTGTGCGCAAGATGCTCAGGCCACAGGCACTTAAGGAATGTTGGAATGTTTTTAAATTGGGTGACATAAAAGTAGCATCTCATGCAGAATTCAATTATTCTTTTTGACTGTCAAACAAAAACATGCCCAATGCCTCTAATCCATTTTGTTGATGAGATGGGTTATTTGTTGATGTGGAGTAGTGGTTAGTGCCCTCCTTTAGGACAGCAGTGTATTGTAGTGGTTAGGGTACTCATTAGAAATTCAGTGTATTGTAGTGGTAATGGCACTCATTAGAACTGCAGTGTATTGTAGTGGTTAGGGTACTCATTAGAATTGCAGTGTATTTGTAGTGGTTAGGGTACTAATTTAAACTGCGGTATATTGTAGTGGTTAGGGTACTCATTAGGACAGCAGCGCAGTGTAGTGTGTAGGGAACTTCATTAGGACAGCAGTGTGGGAATGTGTTTAACTCACTCCAGTATGTTTAAACTATGCACAGCTCATTAGATAACCAAAATGTTAGTGGTAACCAGATTGTATTGGGAATCTTCCAATACAATAATTGATGATGCAAGAAGAATCTTCAGCAGCTCCCTCCCGAACTCTGACCCTGATCTTGCCCATAACTCCTGATTCTAGCCTGGAGCTCCCAGGTTCTCGGTTCAGGTTCAGGTTCAGGTTCAATGAAGTGCATTCCCCACCCCAGCACAGTGCCCTTGAAGGGTTGTTTATTGGTTTGCAATCATTTATAAAGGGCCTTTGGGGTGTCCGTGTTTAATATTTATCAAGCCCCAAAGGGCTGGCTTTTGGTGACATCCAACCTTTGAGAGGATTATCTATATTGATCTGGATCTTATTATCCTGGTGCCCTTGAGGGAGCAGTGTAAAACTGTCCTTCTTGAGGGTTAAAAGCACATGGTCAGCAAAGTGACTCAAGAGGCTTTTTTTTTAGTAGAAAAAGGTGGTATTTAGTTTTTGTACCCACCCCTTTTTTTCAGAGGATAGCAGATCAATACCCCTGGCTGGCTGGACATTAGTGTGCATATGCTGACTTATGAGCAAGTGTGATTGCTTTTATAGGACTAGATTCATGAGGGATGGACACATTTATCAAAGAATAAGCGAGCTGGGAATTACCAAGAACTGTAAAATTTGAAATGACTTTGAAACTTTATAGTCATATCTAGCGAATAGAAAAAAGACGCCCATATGCATTGTGCTAGGTGTCCCTTGAAACTCAAGACACAGCAGCTATGGAAAGTGAAACATTTAGAACTTGACACCTCAGTTGTGCATTGTTTAAAGTGTGAAGATGCTATAATTTGTGCTATGAAGTTGTCAAACATTTTATCTGAGAACATTCAGAGGGAACCAAGGGGGTTTAAAACTTTAAAATTTTGGTGAAAGACTTAAACATTTACTGTGATTTATGTGGCCACTTCTCTTTTTCAGGCATCATATAGACATGTAATTACAGTGGTATGCAAAAGTTTAGATACCCCTGGTCAACTTGCATGTTTTGTTGATTTTCTAAGTGAAAGGAGGTTTTCACAACCTCATCTGGGAAAGAACTTAAAACGACATATTTCAGTAGATTCTCATACATTTACGTTTCATTTGCTAAATTTAATGAATGAAAATAACTTTACACTTGCATATGAAGCAAAATTTTAGGTTTGTCAGTCAGTACTTAATCACTCAGTACTTAGTAATGCCTCCTTTGGCAGAAATCATTGCATAAAACATTTCTTGTAGCCAGCTGACTGTATTTCTATTATTGCTTTAGGACTTTCCCCCCACTCTTTTTGGCAGAACAATTCTAACTCAGAAATATTATTAGGTCATCTTTCATGCACTGTATGTTTCATATTTCTACAGATTTTCAATAACATAAAGTCTGGGGATTGTAAAGGCTGTTCCAAAACCTTCATCCTTCATTACTTTAAGTAGTTCCTGATTGATTTTGAGGTGTGTTTTGGATCATTGTCTTGTTGAAATATCTAGCCTCTTTTCAGCTCTAGTTTCTTCAGCTCTAGCGTCTGGGACATTAGCTTCTAGGATTTAATGATATTTAGTTCAGTTCATTCTTCCTTTTAATCCAATCCCAAGGCATAATAGATCCATCCCCATGCTTACTGTAATGGTTGGCAAGATAGTCTTTTCTTTCTACTGTTCCCCTTTTTTTCTCCGTACAGTACAGTCCAAAGGTTTAGACTACCTGTGTTTTGTTTTAGTTTAAAAAAAAAAAAAAAACCTCAGGTAGAGGAGGAATTAAGTTAATATATGAACATTTATAAAGTATGAACCTTTTTTTTCTTCTCTCCTGTGCAGATTTCTCAGTCAGTATATCCGTTTGTATAATTTTGCTTTTTGCCATTATAGCTTTAATGCCCAATGCAAAATCCTGTTCTTATGATTGTTGGGACATCTCTGATAAATACAACTAATTAATCGGTAGGCCTATTTTGAGTAATTGTTAATATGCCATATACTAGATTTTAAGCTTATCAGTTAATCATTAGGCTATTAATCACTGAATGGGTGTCAACGATCAATTAAAAGAATTGCACAAAATTTGCATCCCTACTACAGGCTAAAGTTATTAGGCTACCTCGGGTTTAAAAAACAAAAAACTTAAGGTAGATAAGATTTCACTCAGATTAATTAGGGAGGTATTAATGGAGAAACTGGAAGGGTGCCTTAAATTTTGCACACGCCACATTTGCATTTTTTTTTTTTTCTAAATTAAATTCAGCAAATATATAGTAGTGTGCATAAAGATTTGCTGAAATATGTAATGTTTGAGTTTGTACCTCACAGAGGTTGTGTTACAGGTAGGCCTTTGCATCTCTGTGCATTTGGGGCTGTTTTCCTGGAGATTTTCTGTCAGAAAGCTGAGGCCTGCTCTCTCCTGTCTGAGTGGACGCTGGTGGGGTTTGTATCCGTGGAGACTGAGTGATGCACCCAGGCAGAGTATTGCTGCTGCAGTGCTGGCCTCAGGACAACTTTCACGCTCACGTCTCCATGTAGAGGGGGGGGGGGCCTTGTCAGAACCAATCTGTTGGCCTATGTTTCTCTTGGAATCCCATCAAAGCCGCGAACATGCCAGGGAACCCTTCCTGACCAGCTGTGTGTTGCCACACTCTCTCTCCCCGCCTACCTGGGTGTGGGGCCGTCACTTCTGAGGAATAGACTTTTTTCTATTTTATATACACAAAGAAGTAAAATGACTATTTCTGTGGTTGCTTAAGGCATATCTCTTGGCTATTTTTAATTTTCAATTCTCTTGAAGTACAGTCACTGTCATTAACAATCTAGGCCAATCTGCAAAGTATTACACTAAGCGTGGTAGCTGAGAGAAGGTTTGAATCTTCAGCAATCTTCCCACTATTGAGTGCAGGTTGTTGGAAGTACAGTGAGCATATACCGAGCCGTTGCAGTTGTCAAAGATCTGTGCTGATACACCTTGATGGAGAGCAGGCTGATGTTAGCATTAGGGCTGATTAATTTTATTTACTGTCTTTTGAGGCTTTTGGTAAATGCAAGCATTTCACTTAAAACTTTGATTTTTGTGATTTATCAATATACAGGATTGAGCAGACAGTGTAAAAGCAAATATGGCTCTGTTAATAAAGTGATAGCTAATGAACAGTTTAAAAAGCTTTGTGTGCTTTCTCCCTCCACTGAGTCTGTCATAGCATCCAGTCTGTGTTGGAAGGCTTCCCTTTTTGTTCATTTTGCTTTATTTGATTTTTAAAGTGACTATGAAACCATAAAGTGAACCTGTCTGTGCTTTCAATAGTGGAAATCTTTCATGCCACCCAATATAGACTTCTTTGTATTTTGTTGCAGCTCAGAATTACAAAAATGTCTGATTAATTTGGATTAATTCCTTCAGAGACTGAGAGAAGAATGCCTCTTTATACAAATGCCTCTCTTTTTTGCACTTTTCAGCTTGTTATTCACATGCCACATCTGTCTGTCCCCCCTCTGTGATTTCACTGAAAAAAGGGCCTGATTCCTGGGAGGAAGGCGGAGTCGCTCTCCCCTCCCTGCTGTTTAGCGATGCTCTCAGTGCTGGGAGTGATGCACACCTGTGCACCCTGGTGAGATGAATGCAGTACTGTAGGCTCTCTATGTGTGTTGCTCATTAGACCGCTTCATTTAACCTGGCTCTGCCTAACTTTTTTAGACCTCATTTTAGTCCTTTATTTGTGTGTGTGTGTGTGTGAGAGTTTGTGTGTGTGTGTGTGTGTGCGCAAATGGTAAAATGGTAAATGGACTGCATTTATATAGCACTTTTATCCAAAGCGCTTTTACAATTGATGCCTCGCATTCACCAGAGCAGTTAGGGGTTAGGTGTCTTTCTCAGGGACACTTCGACACGCCCAGGGCGGGCATCGAACCGGCAACCTTCCGACTGCCAGACAACCGCTCTTACCTCCTGAGCTATATCGCCCCTATGTCCTGTGTGTGTGTGTGTGTGTGTGTGTGTGTGTGTGCTTGTGTGTGTGTGCGTGTGTGCATGTGAGTGTGTGCATGTGAGTGTGTGCATGTGTGTGTGTGTGTGTGTGTGTGTTAGTTGAAGCAGTTTGTGTAGTTTGGTTGAATTTCATATGTCCTTAAACTGGCTAAGTGTTTTTGATTGAATCTACAGGACTGTGTACAGCAAGGGCTGGGTGCTGTTGGCTGTATTAACTACTTTCAGCAATAAACCAAGTGCTCCAAGGCTTCCAGTTGTTATCCATGAGAGATGCTCCACTCCTCTGACTGGCAGAAGCTCTTCTGTGGTATTGTGTGGCATATGGAGTAGTAAATACTAGGTCCTTGCTAGCTGCAGTCAAGTGCATTGGAGGAGTACACACACATCACCTTCAGTGTTCCTTGTACAGCAGTGACTGAAGATGCAAATGACCATTTTCAGACTTATGCCGACACCGTGATTTGACAGATGTTTACCAATCACCACACAGCAACCATAATTATGTTTGTCATTCCCCCAACCATGAGGCAACCTTTAAATCAAGCTAACATAATAAAGAATGCCTGCATTTGCTGAAATCAGGGTAATATTTTAAAAATTAAAAAAACTAGCTAATTAAGATAACTAAAATAGTTTTTTTTTTTTTTTTTCCAGACACCACAGGTCCAATATGTGCATCAACCAAAGGGCGTAAGATTAATAACTCAAGGACCTACATTTAAACATATCAGGATAAACTTGAAAACGTCCTGTCCTACCATATATCCAGTTAACTAAGTACAGTTATGTAAAGCTAATACGCAGATTTTTTCAGGAACCAACTATGGCAGCTCAGTGCTGCCAGCACTGAAATCCTTTACAAATTTCAAAGCACAATACAATCAGGGCAAGTTCATCCCAGGCACAAGTCTGTTCCAGCGTGTGCGGTGTGAGTGCGTGTCTGAGAACCAGTGAAGTGATGTGAAGCTTTGCTTAAATGCATTTCATGGTTGGTTAACGATGGCGACAGACTAATCAAAACTCACTGTGTCAACAGTGTGGCCAGTGCCTTATAAAACTGATGTCGTTCTGTTTAAAATATATTTAAAAGGTGATTACAAGGCCCAACATTTTCCTCGCACCCAGCGCAAATCGATACAAATCGATGGCCTGTGCATACAGCCCCTCGACAGTCTCATGCGCTTTTAACACAGAGCCTCTTTGAGCTCCTCAGAAGTGGCAGCGCGGCTCCTGGCGCCTGTTCAGAATGTAATATTTGGGCCGGCAGCCCCTTTGGCTGGCGTGTCACATTTTCCACACTGACTAAGCAGGAAGGCGGGGTGGCTGCCGGCTTCCCGGCGGCGATAACAGCGCGGCCCGGTTATCGCCCGATCGCAGCTCCGCGCCTCGGGGCACGCCGGACCGCTCGCGCGCCGCTCGCTTGGCCGGGCCGGGCGCTGCTCCGCCTGCGTGCCGCGCCATTCCACACGCGCCGGCCGTCGGCTCCGTCTGCGGGGCTCCCGGACTGTGTGTGTCTCCATCATATGCTGGCCTTGTGGCATGAATGACAGCCATCAGTGTTATCTGATTGCATGCTCACACACACGCACACACATGCACACACACGCACACACTGGTGTTCCTTCTAGCATCTGGTGCCAGAAGCATTCTTTCTTGCCCTGTGGCACTCCATGTAATAAATAATTGCTGCATTTCTATATGGCATTAAAGCGAAGATAGCCATACGTCAATGACCATGGACCACGACCTTGCCAATTACTAGAATGTTGATATACGACTCAATGTTTTATGTAACACTGCAATGAAGCAATCCTCAAGGCAGTTTTTTTTTCTGTCAAGTTTGCTTTGTAGGAACTTCAAACTTCATTTTGTAGATTTCATCTGCATAAAGATTGAAAATAGCTTTAAACGTATGCCAACTACTGCAATAGGAATTATGTATGTCACCAGGTGTTCTATTAGGTCTTCTGATGTCTTTTCATACCTGTATTTGCACATCTACAAATCAGCAACCTCACTTGGATGGGTCCACTTCAGTGGGTCCAGGAACAGATCTGTTGCCTATAAAATAGCTTGCTGGAAGTAAATTAAACTGTTTCTAAATCTGCATGAGCAACGGAATCCAAATAAACATAGTTGTGTCTTTAAGCCATGGTCAATTGAAACATTAGGCTATATTTGTAACAGAAACAAGCAGCACTGATTTTTTATGTGATCAAATGAAGCCATTGAAGCTAAATGAACTCACTAACTCCAACAACTATCTTTTTTCCATGATGTGAGATCTTCCTCTGCTATGCAGACACCGAACAGAATTTAGCTTTTAGCATGAAAAGGCTGGAAAAAAGGGGTCAGATCACAGCAAGAATCACTGAAAGAATCAGAGCAAGGAGTGCCAATCATTTCATGAAAACCAATTTTCATTAGCATGAACCTCTGACTAGTAAAGTAGTCTTTATGTAGAAAAGGCACCAGATTAATCCAGAGGGTTTGATTGAATCAGGCCCAGTGTCTCATTAATCTTCCAGACATGTCATTATTGTCTGTAAATGGAATGACTTACTGACATGTGGTGTTTCTGGTATTTTCTTTGGTAGAAAATGAATGAGGTCAATATGATTTGAAAGTTTGCATTGATGTCTAAAAGCTACCGTCTGCCTATTTGATGCGTTTATTTGATTTGAGACTTTAGTGATGTTCTGCATGTTCTTGTCATTTTTGCTTCATATAGTGTAGTGTTTGAAGGTTGTGTGTAATTGGAGGAGCAGAAGCTAAGGCAGCAGATGAACTCAAACGCCTTTGGTGAATCAGCGCAAACCCCCTCAACCCAGAAGTGCTGTCAGCCTTTTATCATTTGCCCGTGATGCAGTTTGATCAAAGCTCAGTCACCTGCTGGAGCAGGACGAGTGAAACGTCAGTCAATCCCAGTTCTAAAAAGCAGTTTTAGGATGCTTGAAATAATGCTGGTATTTTCTTTTATTGCCTTCAAACTAGCGTGTTTATGCAAAGTGTGTGTGAAGCCTACCAATTTTTTAAAGTTTCTTTGACTGATAAGATTCTGCTTCCATGGCTGACGTGGCTGCATGTTGTGGGAACAAACCAGAGCAGCACGATGTGAGATAAGATCAGTGCAATTCAAAAGCCTCTGCCTTCTTAGATTAGGAAAGATCATGCTGCTTGTGTGTCGTACAATTTGCCAGTAATTTTCCATCTTGCCCTTTTCCAGTTGGTGTAGGTATGATAAGAAGATGCAACCTTTATGGCATTGCGTGGATTAAATAAAAATGCTTTTGTTACAGCTGTGGAGTGGGATGGCATTGATGTCTCCAGGTAACAAAGAAGATTTGAATAAGTTCCCTAAGGAAATGCAAGGCACAGTCTGTGTGAAATTATTTTACATTGTTATTACCCTTTTTAAATCAAGGGCATTGCCATATAAGGGCAGGTTAATAACATACTGTATAGAGGCTGTGTAGTGATGTTTGAAGGGATCCCTAGGAACAGAGCACTAGGAATCATTTTCCAACGTCAAAGATGTAGCTGCTTAAATCTGTCCAAATTGCACCTGTCCCTTTCACAGATGGGCTCATTGTGACTTAAAAATATTTTTTTTCCCTTCCGTGGAGTTTGTAAGGATTAATTGGGCGACATAGCTCAGGGGGTAAGACCGATTGTCTGGCAGTTGGAGGGTTGCCGGTTCAAACCCCGCCCTGGGCATGTCGAAGTGTCCTTGAGCAAGACACCTAACCCCTAACTGCTCTGGCGAATGAGAGGCATCAATTGTAAAGCGTTTTGGATAAAAGCGCTATATAAATGCAGTCCATTTACCATTTACCGTTAATTGGTTTTCATCAGTGCTCACTAGGAAGGTATCTCATTGTTTTGTTTTTTTTACCTTTATAGTGGATGATGGCCATTTATTTTTTGCTTCATTGTGCAGTAACACCCATGCAAGACATGATATTATGAAACAATGTGCTTATATGTAGATTGTTCGGCCCATCTGGTGCCTGTTTTTCATGCACGCACGCACGCACGCACACTCATACACCCACACATAGACTACTTAATAAGAATACCCATTGATGTATGTCTATGCAGACACACAGGTGGGCTGACATACTTGTGCATAAAGGCAGATTGTACAATAATAAATCATCCTTGTTCATGTGAGCATGCTCACACAGGCACAAACATACAGCAGAAAAAAAGTGCTTTGTACCCAGCCTCCACCTGTCTGTCTCTTTTACTTATTCCTGCTTTTCCATAAGCAGCTTTTGATTCAGAGACAGTGCACAGGAAGAGCCACTTGCCTCCACTCTGGGATTAGTTGCATTTCTCAGTGACTGAAGGTCTTTGAAAGGGATGGCCTGACTGAGACTGTTTTGAATCACACAGTCATGGAAATGCTGCAACAGTGTCTGCTTGTGTAAATTTTGCATCACTACTTGATCCTAACCTTGGAGTCATTTATATATGAAAATATGTACTGGCTTTCAAATGGCCCATTGAATCATTAGAACTGTACGGGCTTAAGTTATTAGTAGCAAGCTTTCTGATGAAACAGTTATCCTGAGTTTCTTTATCCAACGTTAAGTAGAAAAACTGTGATTCTCAGCTTCAGAAGTTAGGCTTTGTGGATCCTGTTTTTGCCATAGCTGACAGTGAATAGTCCTGTTTACCCCATTTGACCCTACTGTCTCTGTTGCAACTGCATGGTTACACACGGTTTTTCCTCCTGCTGATATTAATCATGAACTCAGTCTTTATTTTGTATTGGGCCTTTTTACAGAAAACTATTAAATTCTTTCCTGGCTCCTTGGCAATCAATAATATCTTTAGATTTCTATAATAATAGTGGAAAATGGTGGAATATTAAAGATAGTAAATGAAGAATGGTGGAGACTGATCATAATCATAAAACATCATCTTAAGATGGAAAAAACTAGAAACTATACAAGGAATGTCATGGTGAAAAAGGTCCTGCACAATTACTGTCAGTTGGATCAGTTTTTAGAACAATCTTTATGAAACCTATTAAAAGAGGCCATGTAAATGGTTCAAAACCTAACTGGCAAGAAGGTTGGTTATCGATTTAAGCTAGATTTTAATCTGGGTGAGGCAATATTGTATACAGGGTGGCATTTATTGTTAATGAGATGGTTATGGGAAGAAACAAGGGTGGAATGGGATTCCCCAATGGCTGTAATATGTTTCCTATTATATAATTGAATGTCTGTAGACTTCCGAAGCCTCTGAGGACAGAGATTCCTCGTGGTGATTGTGAGGTTCCTCATTTTTCATGGATGCAGGATGGTACTGCAGGATCTTGAGTCTTGATTCTCGGTGCTGGAGGCCTGTATGATTCACACCTACAAGCTTGAGGACACTAGCCCAGTTTCTACACCATAAGTGGCACACTCCCTCTGCCTGCTGCATCATGCAGATACACAGATTATTGCTGGGATTTTTAAGAAAGCTATGACTTCTTTTAAAGGTGTGTCTACACAGAGAACTGGTGAGAGAAGGCCTTAATGTATTCACTTTAACATTACTGTGTTGATAGTGTGTGTGTATATATATATATATATATATATATATATATATATATATATATATATAATACACAGTGAGCACCATAATGTTTGGGACAAACGTTACCAGGCTCTTCGTCATTTCTAATTTCGTAAGCTCACCAGTGCTCCCTTTCTTCTTAATGATGTTCCAAACAGTTGCTTTTAGCCTAAGGTTTGGCCTATATCTCTGATTTCCTATTCCTTGACTTTCATTGGCACAGCTCTTATCCTCATGTTGACAAACGCCAATAACAGAAGGCAATCAAAAGGCTAGAATAAAAACCACATGTGAATTGGTTGATTACATTACAGAGTACAGCACTAAATCAAAGAAATAAAAAAAAAGAATAATCTTTGTCCCAAAGATTATGGCACTCACTTCAGCAGCCTCTAATAATAATAATAATAATAATAATTATTATTATTATTATTCCAGTGGCTGCTGAAATGCAGCCTGTACTTGCTTTAAATCTCTCCTTGTTGATTGAATCGTGATGTAGTTAGTAAGGTCATTTGATGAATTAAATAATGTAATAAAAGGTAAATTCAAAATATTTAAATGTATTCAGACACTGGAATTAACTAAATCCCATAATCTAACTCTAAGCCCTTTGCTCTTGTTTTGTGGTGTTAATTAAGGGTCTTGATGTAATTACACTCTTGCAACATTGAGTATAACCACATTTTAGAAAACATTTATAAATTACAGGCACAGGTTCACTGCCCAACTCACCTTTTTTTGACCTTTTTTTGACCTTGGAAGCTTTGTCTCAAGTTTATGTCGTCAGTTCGATCAACAAGGCCTTGGTTTTCCTTTTGTTATCCATGAATCCACCACCGTTTATGAAAAAGCCACAAAGGCTGTGAGGAGAATGACTGCGGCTCAAGTGTGGCTTGAATTGCTTGAATTGTCTTGTTTCCTCAGCTGCAGACGTCATGCTACACAGGGTCACGCTCCTCCTTTTCAGCTGGGTCAAAATGACATCACTGTTATAACAAAGTCCTTCAAGAAAAATGTTTAGAGGGAACATTCCATTGGCGTTTCACTCAACAAGAAATCTGTCTCCGCAGAAGAAAAGGAACACAGACCAGCTTCCACCACTGTGGCTCTCACGTGTCTTGCTTGTGTTCACCATCAGCCAGTATTTATTTCCCTTTAATTCGTCAGTGGCTCGATGGCCCATTTAACTCCAGAGCTGACGGGAGTGTGCAATTTACCATGCATCTGCACGGTACTGTTGGAAACCAACTGACCTCCCTAAATTGGAGATAATGTTTATAAAATGAGGATTAATGGAGTTGTTTAACCTGTAAACAAAAACAAGAATCATATTATGTTAAGAAATAGTTACATGCATTGTGTTACAGGTCAAATTGTTCTGCACAGTGTAAATATGTGCAACACAATCAGTTCTAAAACAGTGAAAACATTTTTGTCTCACCTGGTGATTCACAAAGTACAAATATAAAAACACAAGCATTATATTTATTCTATATTTATACTGTATGTGTGTCTATATTTAACACTTTATTGAACATGCAGTATTTCCTTTCTGATAAAACTGTTCAACCAACTTAATTTAACAGTTTTCAGTAATCTAATGTAGTTTTTACATTTCATATAGCTGATCAATCATTATTAATCCACACTGGTCCATGACATCATCTTTGTTATCCAAAATGTGTGCAAACATGCCACGCCACAGCAGCTCCATATAAGTCAATGACGCCAAAGGAGTGAAAGTCATAGAATTTTACAAAGAAAAAGAGAAGTTGTCTAGTATTTCAGGTACATTAAAAACTGCAACATTATAGAAGGGTTAATATACTGTAGGATTTGTATTGTACATAAGGTACTAAAATTTTGCTTGTTTAGTAATATGTTTTGTTGGCAATTTTTGTGCAAAGCAAATAGGGTAAGTGAGACTACAGTTTACCTCGACCAGGACAAGAATTCCTTGTTTTATGTTACGTTCTGTAACATGTTTAATTACAAGTGAAGAATGGACTGCATTACACAAACATCTTCAGAAATGACAGATGTTATGCACAACAACATCTGTACTGGACAAGCTGAACACCTTGTACGTGTGGTTTGATGCACTCAACACCAACCAGTAGCCATGGCTCCCAGACGGCCAAAAGACTCCATTCTCCAGCAGTCTGAAGCTGAAGTGTACCGTGACTTACGACGATGAAAGCTTGCTGAGCTCCTGGTTCTGACAGCATGCAGTAGCACCCTGCTTTTATCAGACATAGTTGTATTCTGATAACACTGTTGGTGAGCGTCATAAATGCCTTGCCCTGTTCACAGTGAGACAAGTGTACAGCCATTCATCCCCTGAAGTTTGGGTGGAGGGTTTCACTGATAACTAGTCCCAAAATGTTTTTCAAAACGGTGCAGGAGTGCATATTTTGGAAGAGCACTCTGACAAAAATTAAGGTGGTTATTAACCGTAGCTAACGGTTATTCTTTTTGGACCCAAAATTACTTTTCTTCTGCCCTTTCACCCACCCTCCACCCATGCACAGTCACTTCTTGTAAAACAACAGTGAATATAATACCCTTGCAAGATTAAGCCATGCTTGAAATTAATTTGTCATTCATTTTTATTAAGCCAGAGTGTTTTTGCTGCTGTTGTGAAAGCTCTACAGAGCAGAAAAACTGCTTTAATTAGTCACCGACTCCTTTTACTTCCTCTTGTTTCAAGAAATGAATTGAAAAACAACAGATAGTCCTGTTGACTCTGCTTGCCTGTGCCTCATTTTATTATTGCTACCATCTGTAGAATACCTGGTTTCTCAGTCTGGAAGAAAAAATCACTCCCACATCTTTCACAGCCATCTCTTGTCTTCCTGGGGGCTCTATTTTTATCAGGTTTTAAGGTCGCATTGCGCATATTGAAGAAGACACCCCTAGAGATTTTATTATTTGCTCAATTCTTCTTCAAAGTCTGTGCCCTTTCCTCATGTGGAGAAGAAATCTGGGAATAGTTTTCTAAAACGGGAGTCATTAAGGGCTTGCATAATTAAAATGACTGAGAAAGGCTTCAAAGCTGTTAGCCTCCAGGTCTTCTTTTAAGAATCTCTAGGCTAGCATCTACACTGGAGTCACAATACTAATTGTTTCCATGGGGGGTGCCAAATCACACAAAAACGCCAAGCTTTTCCTGTGCTTAAGTTTGTTCATCAGTAGCATTACACAAATCTTTATGTATCTTAAGGACACACAATACAGAAAGCTATGTTCTGCTTATTTTTTATTCTTAATTGGTTATCATTGCTCTGGAAAGTTGGTTGGTCAGTATGTGCTCACAGGTCTTGGGCTGTTTGGTTGTATTTAAGCTGATCTGAGCGATAATGATTTATTTCAGATCTACTCCCTATGCGGTGTAAATACAATACCAATATATTTTTTGGGCTTCTGAGTCTGTGTAATTTTGAGAGTAAAAACATACATGTATAAAAAATAAAGAAAACCCACCCGCAGATTCCTCTTAGAGCTGGTGTGATTATGCAGTCTGACAACACTAGGTGGCCCCATTCGTGTTACAGGCGTGTTTTTCTGAGCTTAAGCATGACTAATCCATTAGATTAAAACCTTGGTATGCCAAGACTGAGCCCCGATGGGCTGGCATTTATCTGAAGGGATTGTATTGTGCACACAGCCTTGTGAATTCTTGTTTTCTTTAGACAGACAAAGTGAGTGTGAGGGGGACTTCATCACTGCTGGAAGAAAAGATGCTTTTGAACTGGGTCGAGACTGGGAACACAAAGTCGCTTCCCCACGCAACACTTCCTCTCCCTGATAGCTGTGCGGAAGAGGACAGAATAGTGAATTATCTTGGTATGTTTCATAAGGGACACATATACTCATTCAGCAGGTTTAAAGGTTGAATCCTGGCTGAGACCTGAAGCAGCCAGTCCAGTGGCTGCAGTAACTCAAAGTGAGCACTTTTTCAGACAAACCCTAATTCTTTACCACAGTAATGAGGGTTTGGAAGCCCTAGGCTGGCTTTGGAAGCCCTAGTGTCGCCATCCAAGATCCAAGATTGGATTAGACTGTGTGGTTCTGTGCCCTATGATAGAAGTCACCCCGAATCAGAGGGGAGCTTTTGAGGGACGTGGCCCTGCTGAGCAGAGTTTGCCGCCATTTCACCCTCCTGCTGTGACTCACAGGCTCGACTGAGATCAAAGGAGGCGAGGTGTGCGTCGACCCCTAAATGGTAAATGGACTGCATTTATATAGCGCTTTTATCCAAAGCGCTTTACAATTGATGCCTCTCATTCACCCATTCACACACACTCACACACCAACGGTGAAAGGCTGCCATGCAAGGTACCAATCAGCTCGTTGGGAGCAATTAGGGGTTAGGTGTCTTGCTCAGGGACACTTCGACACGCCCAGGGCGGGGGATCGAACCGGCAACCCTCCGACTGTCAGACAACCGCTCTTACCCCCTGAGCTATGTGACCCCTAGTGTGAGATCACTGGCAGGCAGAGATGTGTGGAACGCTGGCACTTTTTTTATTCTTATAGGCATTACTCCACACAGAAGCGCTGTGGTGTACTATCACAGTGCATGATGGTTGAAGGGGATTCCTATTGAGGAGCAGTATGGTTATTAATGACAAGTTTAAACCTCCTTTGAATTCATAATCATTAAAAGCGGTAGTCCAAATCTACCTTTTGAATATTTGAATATTTGTATAAATTGCTGTTAGCTTAAAGACTTGCTTTGTGGAATGCGCATTGAAATAGTTTATTAAAAGCATCACAAAGTTTGTTAAAATATACTGACATGAAA
Source organism: Anguilla rostrata (assembly GCF_018555375.3). NCBI lineage: Eukaryota > Metazoa > Chordata > Actinopteri > Anguilliformes > Anguillidae > Anguilla > Anguilla rostrata. The sequence goes on from NC_057944.1 coordinate 22,489,267, forward strand.
AAATGCAAAATGTGTATGTCATTATTTTTTATGATGGTTCATTTCTGATACATGTTTTGAATTGTTACAAAACAATAGCCTATCCCTCACATTGACCTATTTTATGCAGACATTGCAATTATATTAAATACTTCTTCCTTCTAATTTAATTAATTTGTGATAAGCACTGTTGGAAGTAATGCTTTTGAACTGTTTTCTAAAGCATTACTGGAAACAGTGCTGAACAGTTTTGAACTGTTTTGAAGATTGATCTCTACACTCTGGATATTTATTAACTTGTTAAGTACGAGAGACTGCAGGGATATTGCCGTTTGAATAGTGTGGTTAAAGTTAAGGAACAGGGAATATCACTTATAAAAAATGTGCCACCATCAGAAGATGCTTTGCAGGAAAACATTTTTCAAACTGTATATGTTTGAAGAATGTGGGAAATTAAAATGTCTTGTCTCCGGTGGTCTGCCTTGAACTGGAATGGGTAATTAATTGTCACTAGTTATAGCACTTCACCCTCAGAGAAATTGGGAAGGGCTTCAAGGCGATTCTTCACTTCCTGTACAGAGAGTGTGAAGTGATATCTCTCTGCAGTGCAAGCAGTGTAATGTACGAGCAGATAAAATCACTAGCTGGGTTGAGGCTTCTCTGGATGCAGAAAGAGAGGGAGAGATAAGATTAGATAGGACCCACCTTTTAAAAATACACATAAATCAGATGAATACGTTCTTGTCTTATCGGGTCAAGAGCAGGATCTGATAAAGACCTGTCATGGCGGGGGGGGGGGGTGGGCTTAAAACTAAATTCCCGGTCATGCGTCGTTGCAGTTCATTTAAGGTGTGCAGTGCAATATGCTGATTGGTGTGATTTGGAGATGTGCAGAAAGATTTGCTGACCCTGGATCAGTCCTACTTCTAGAGTGGGGATTTGAGTTTGATAATCTCACCACAGTATGTTGAGGCCACAAAGCTACCTGCTCTATTGGATCTGGCCCAAAGGAGTATCTTCTTCACAGAAACACCACAATCATGAGAGTTTGCCTGCACCTCTTCGGTCATATTGTTTAACAATCTGGCATTTAGTCCTTACATATAGTCTGCAGTGTGTTTACAAGGTTACTTCTCCACTGCCATTTCAACCAACTAGCCTTTGGCATTATTATCTGATGGCTTACAGGTCCTACAAACTGCTGCCCTTACTGGGCGGTAGAGCTGGAGAGCCCAGTAGCATGGGGTTAGCATGAAGGGCACACAGGCCTGTATAATCACTGGGAGTGTTAAAGAACACCAAAGAGGCTTGCAGAACAGGAATCCACACCACCGCAGCTGGAGTCTGCCTAAAGAGACATCTTTGATATGTCCGGATTTTCTCATTTTCTTCTTCCCTGTAAAAGTGCACGTTTCATCTACTACTGGTCCCATTCCCTGCAGGTTTTAATGTACTATAGTGATACTGTACAATACTCATCACCGTCACGCGCGTCCGGTTTGCGTACTTTTATGTGTGTCACTAATGATCCGCTCCCAGAGAAAATCGATGGGCGGTAGGCCCACAGCCCTGCACAAACGGGCCTGCTCTGTGGCTGACCACCGCTCGCGCAGGCTGAAAGACTTCTGCTCATCGATCTCCCCAGTTTGGGCCGTGGTGGCTGCAGATGCAGCCTATTGATCTCCAATAGGCGTGCTGACCCTCAGCGCCAAAGGACCTGCCACCCGGCTTGCCCTGCGGCTGCACCCCATCACTTGACATTACGCTGCATTTCATCACAAGACAACTATTAAAATGGAGGCAGACATCGACCAACTGCCAATTGGCTTTATACCTTGTCAGTGGTGTCCAAATTGTATTAGCTTGCTTATTCATGTGCTTTAGGCTGAACTGTATTTTAAAAATGGAACTGCATTAATCCTAAGCTGTTTTCTTTTGGAAGAGGGAGGTGTGTGGCCAATATATGCAGTGTAATAAATAAATGAATAAGTTAAGTCTAGGGAGAAAATAACTCACTCATTCTTGCTGTCAGACTTCTTTTCTGTGACATCTACAGGAGTGCAGAGTGCACTGTTGTACTGTATGAGCTCTGCCAAGGCAGGTGCCATCTGCTATTTTGAATTTTATAAAGAAAGATTAGGAATTTGACCTATATTGAGGGACCTAAATTGTGTACGTATGTGTGTATGCATGTGGGTGTGTGTGTGTGTGTGTGTGCATGCATGTTTTTGCAGAGTCTGTCTCTCTCTCTGCTGGAGTAGTGTTATGGAGCCCCAGATAAGCGATGGGGAGAGAGCCAAGCTAACATTTGGAGTAGGAAGAGAGAGGTGAAGAAAGATGCCTGGACCTGTGACTGTGCATGAGCTTCTGATCTACAGACTCACTGTGTGTGTGTGTGTGTATGCGTGTGTGCGCGCATGCATGTGTGTATGTGTGCTTTAAAGATAAAAAATGGGGAATAAATTGAATGTTAATAAAAGACTGCCGTTGTCCAATTACTTGCACAGGTGTTCTGTATGACCTCATCCATCAACTAGACATTTCAATATCAGTTGCGAAATGAACTAAACTGACCATTTAAGTGTTTTCTCAAAAGCAGTTAGGACTCGACCTGCAGGAATAGGGCACGGTCCTGATACTGAAAGTTTTCTGTGGGCCAGAAAAACTAATTACAGGCTAATTTTTGCAATCTGTCAATATGTAATTGCATTTCCTTGACCATCTGAGTAACAAGCAATATAAATAAGTCAAATGAAGCTACCAAACTAGATTTGCGGTGCGTTTCTGGTTTAACTTGATGAGCAGAAAACAACCATTTTAGCCTCAGGAATGGCATTGGTGACACTTCTTGCTCTAAGTGATATGGATATAATGAAATAAAGTGTGAATGATTTCCTTTGTAAAGAAACACATTTATTTTCGAACAGATTACAATAACCATTATCGTGGTAGAAGCACTGTACTGTAAATCGATGTTCATAATCAGCAAAAAAGGCTTATGATCAATGTGCGGTACTTTTAGTGCTGCTGTTTTAACTTATATTCATGGTACAGTATGACTGGCAGCATTATTAGCTCTGTAAATAAATGTGCAGTTTGTGTGAGGTATACGGTGTCTGCCTCAGACATTGCAATTAATTTCTGGGCCATTCTGCACTTTATGAGTGCAGCTTTACTACTGTGATTGGCTTGTGTGGTTTCGTTAAACTTCAGATGACCCGCAACGTCCTTTCTGCCTCATAAATCCAGTCCCTGTGTAAACAGTAGCTTGTTGCTGTAGAGTCTTTCTCCTGGGTGATGTCCGGGTGCAGCTCTTGGCTGTCAGGAATACATTAGGGGTAGTTGGTCATGCACAGTGCGCAGAGCACCTCTTCTCCACACAGCAGGCCTCTGTGTGCAGTGTGCTGCTGTTTAATGCATAAAATTGAATTGCTTTCAGTAACCACTGAGTGAAAACTAAAACAGAAGCAAGGAAACTTGTGTCTTTCTTTGAGTCCGTGTTGAGCCCTGTGCCTGGTACTAAGCAACACAGTTGTGGAACTATGATCTCCGTACAACGTTACAGCAGCCCTCCACCGCACCCAGAGGAGCAGAGGGGGGCAGGTAGAGATACGGCAGCCTGGCCACTTGCGGGGTGCACGCATTGTGCCACTGGCCGCAGCACGATGGTCCAACACCCTTCTCCTGAACGCGAGCAGAGGCTTGCTCTCCGCGAAAAAGTGCTGTGCATGAAAAGCTTGTCTGGCAACAGCAAAAAGTTCAAAGCCCCCATTTACTGAAATGGCCCCAGAGTCTTTGGCAGCTGTACGGGGGATTTGGGGCCTGTGGGGGCTAAATCATTTCTTTTGCGGCCGACTTGCATCCCAATATCGCAGCTCTGTATTTACGTCGTCGAACTCATCGTAAATATTTTCCCTGGTCTGCGGCACGGAGAGGGAAGGCTGGGGCACTTAAGAGATTACTTCATTGAGCTGTGTTTTTATTTCTATTATTATTTTATTGAAAGATTTGCTTCTCTTGCTACCCAACAGTCCCTGTGTTTGATTCCCCTCCCCATCCTGTAGATCCCGTTGAGACCTTTGCCTCGTAAAGCTAAGGGTGTGCAGCGTGGTTTGTAGCGGATACAGTGGGCTTTAGATGGGGGGAGTCAGTGGACGTATATGAGTAATGAAGGCAGTGGCCACATTAGGGTCTGCAGCGAAGACGGCTTTCTCACGCCACAGTTAATGCTGAATGGAGCTGAACGAGTGAAATATGGCATCCCAGCCAATGGCCCCTGGAACAGGGCTCTGTGGAGCGTGGAATTTCACAGTGGCACTCTGGAAGGCATGCTTGCAGACTTTTGCATTTGAGGGATGGTAGGCTTTTATGGTGCAATGCTGTGAATCCTGTGTGTGCTTTGCCCAGGCCTCCTTTGCCACAGCCACCCTCTGACCTACCTGTAGGACTCATTGCTGCTCGTGTCTTCGGGTGGACAGCAAAAGCACCAAAGATAACAGACAAAGCGAAAGCAGTGGCATTGCCAAACTGTCCTGGTAACAGTGATGTCATGCAGAGAAACGGATGCTTGGTGTGCCACGCTAACTAATGGTCTTTCTCTCTTCTTCTCTCCCTGCTGTCCTTCTTCTGGTGCCGTTGGGTGCTACTCACTGACACTGCCACTCCACTCCTGCAGGTAAGTCCATTTACAGTTATAATCCAATCCCAATTGAGCTCACACTGAATCAGTGAGATAACAGCCAATAACTGTCTATGCTGCCTGAATAGTGACACTAGTGTCATGTGAGTCAGAGCTCATAAGGGGTTTTCTTCATGAGGGCGGGGCTGACCAAATGTGTGCTGATGCAAAATCACATATGAGACACTGTGCTTTCTTCAGCTTTCCTGGCAAAGAAGTTGACCAAAAAAGCGTTTGAAGCACAAAAATAAAATTTATAACTTATAAATAATACAGACAGCATAAAATTGCTAAATTACACATTTGTTCAGCTGGTCAAAAGTACACATGAAATGTCAAAGTGTTAACTGTGCAAATGGTTTTTCAAAATTCAATAATTACTGTTTTTTGGTACCGGATGCAACCCTGTCATCTTAAAACTTTTTAATGTAAGAAAGTTTTCTTATTTCATTTCTATTCCAATGGAATGCTAGGTTTTAATGTGATTTGAAATCCATTTATGATCAAAATAAAAGGCAACAGAAGGGTTGGTTCAAGGCAGAGCACTGCCTGAGGAGAGGGGGAACCAGAGAGACATAGAGTCATTAAAGCATCTGCAGCTACAGGAAAACTTTGAGTTTTGCAAAAGTTCAAATGGTACTTTAGAACCAAGGGAAAATGCTTTTCTTAATTTCTTAATGCGCAGAGCGGAAGCCTTAAAATAACCGCAATTATAAACACTGTCTATGAAGCAGTTGGCAAATAAAATATTGAATGCAAAAAAAATGAAAAGGTTTCTCATAGCTTGGTATTTGCATGACATTTAAAATAGTTGGTCTCTGAAAATAACGGGAACTGTTTGCAGTGCCTATAGCGTCCCTTATACCCCATAAATCATATTTGAGCTTATATATATCAAACAATGTTAAATCAGGAGGATTAAATCATGTATGAAAACCACAGAGCAAAAGCCGTACAAGTGCTGACTTTTAATTCGGGGGAAATTATTGAAAGAGGTTTGTGGAAAAATGAGAGTTGTAATGTTTAGGTTGTGTTTAGTTATCCATGAAAGCCAGTAGTGCAGATTGTATTTCTTTTGTATAAAAGAACATTTTGGCTCACACTTTTGATGCAGCTATGGCCCATCCAGATCTGCTGTGGGCAATAAATTTCAGCTTAACATCAGTACCTGCAGTACATCCAGAATATGTTTGTGTTGTATTATTATTATTATTATTAAAGACATAGAGGAAGAACAAACAGATGTTTTGTAGAGATATGCTATTCTATGTCTCCAGACTGAAATAAGACTAGTGATATCTCTGATACCGCTGACACCAAAGATAAGCAGCGACAGACAAGTTTTGTCACTCCTTTGGCAGAATGGATAATACGTGTCTGCCTCTTATCAATCTTTCACAGATGAACCCCTGTAATCTAATGCATCTAAGCAGAACAGCCAAACCATAAAAGGCAAGTCCTAAATATAGTCCCAGGTAAAATAGGGGGATTTTAAAAGATAACTTGTTTTTTTTTTTTTTTGACGTGGAACTATTTTAAAAAAAATATTTCCACCATGCTGATCAGTAATGATAATAATAATTTATTTGTGGAGCTTTGATCACCCTGAGAACCACTCCACTCTGCTTTGCAATGCCACTGAATGAGGCCTTTCAAACAATAAATGTGGTTTTGCACAAAATAAAAGCTTGATTTGCATATACAAATGTATTCAATAGATAAATGTGAGCTGTTATTGCTCTAAACTTTAATAATAATGTTCATTTTGAATGCTTTTTTTTGCGCTGTAGAAATACTTTCTTTCTTGAGCTGCGGCTGGCTGTATTCATTCTTGTTATGGGGAGTATTGGTAGAGTTGTTCACCTCAGTAACTTCCTGGGCAGCACATTGCATGCTTCTCTGCAGGTATTGTTCTGAGGGAGGTTATTAAATGTGCATTTCAAAGCTCGTTTGCACGCATTAGTTTGCATTGCATATCAATAACCAATCAGCAAGCTGGAAATAGTTAATAAAAATAGCCAAAAAAAACCTGAAGTGATCCTTTAGATGTCTTCATCGGACCAATAGTGCTCCGGTCATTTGCAATGCTCTGACTCAGAAACAGGTGAGTTACTGTGCTATGGGTGGGACGCTTAATTAAAGGAGAACTAAAAGAAAACTTTAAAACTGTATTAAATGAATACCCAGAATGCAGAGATTGCTTATCCGTCTTCCTGCGGCAGTGTTGTGTACTGTGGCTGCATTATGTTAAAAGTGGGATAGTGGCATCCATGAGATCTGTTACTGCAGGGAAGTTTATTGTATGTCTCCTGGCCCGTCCATACACATCAGTCACACAACTGGCGAGCTGACACAGAGGTGTGCTGTGTGACAGGACTCGGCCTGTTTGGAGCGGGCCGCTGATGGGGTCGGACAAGCTGCCGGTCAGCATCGACCTGTCTGTCTTTTCATTACGTTCATAGCGAGGAGGTTGTGCCAAGACGTGCCAGGAATACACCGCTTTCCATCTGGGTGGAACCTCCCTCTCATGTGCCATTTTCATGTCATGCAGTTTGAGACAGATGCTGCAGCAAAGTAGTCAGTTTGCATTTTAAGTCATTTGGGTGTTAGCTGTTGTATCCATTTCTCCCAAATTGTACTTATCGTCCCCTTTGACCAAAATTATTGGCAAGACAGGAGCTATGTTGGCACTGTAGAGAAACTATCCACCGTCTTTGACAACACTCAGTGTGATGGTCCGTGACTGAATGGCGTTATGCTCTCCCATGGCGATAAGCAAGCCGAGTTGTAGGGGATGCTGGGAAGGCTTTGTAAAGAGCGAAATAAAAACACAAGAGGGAGAAAAGGGAGGAAGCTAGTTCACTCGATAGCCTCAGATGTATGCGCATTTCTAGACAGCCCTGCCGCGGCTGACAGTTCCAGGTCACACTTCAGAGGGAGCAGCGAAGCCTCTTTGTCTTCTAGCGCCCGGCAGTCTGATGTCGAGTTTAGCGCTAATGATACAACACACGTGACGCGCCCCCTCATTTCATCCCCCCCCCCCTCCCCGCCTTGACAGGTATTATTGGTCCTGATATCTCACCTCCGCAGAAATGTTAGTCTGTGACAAGTTAACCACGGTGGTTGGGTGTAACTGAAAGCCCACAGTGTGAACCCCGGAACGAGGGATTACGGGTAGACCTTCACTGTGACTTGATGTGACATGAACCTTCACAAAGTATTTACATTCAGATGTTGCATCATAAATGAGATCTCTTGGTTCAGTTTGGTTTTTTTCCCCACTATTAGTAAACCAGTATTTTTAGATATATTTCAGCAAAGTAAATCTGCTTTATTACACTCTGCTATATACATACTTGTCTGTCTAACATACAAGTAGTTATAAACACAAATAACTAATCTAATGATACTTGTGAGACAAATTTAAGTCTACCCAAATGGCCTGAACATGAAATGTGTGTCTGTGAATATATTAATTCATACAGTATATTCATATTCATTGTTCAGTGTGTCTGACTTTTCAGCTAAGATACAAATTTGAATGAAAAAAGTTGGATTAATTTAATCTGCTCAACGTGACGCATGTATTAATCACTGTAACCCAGAACTTACACAGAGGGGTGCATATTTAAAATGGAGTCTGTCTCTCTCCCCCTCTCCCCCCCTTTTTTCTTTCGTTGCGGAGCTGCTTTGTCAGCAGTGGCCTGCAGCCTCTGTCATTAGCCACAGTGTGTGCTGGGGTGATGTCATTTAAGATTCACTGGGTTTTGCTTTGCCGACATGCTAAAGGAAACACTGCCCCGGATCACACAGCGTGGAGCAGTGGCAGATCAGAACAATGGAGGTCTCAGGAAAAGGCTCGCAACAGTCCCTGAGTATCCTAACAGCCTGCTATACTCCTCTTTGCCTTTTACTCTTTTAAATTAGATTTTATTTAAACATTTTCCGCACAGTATGACAAACCGGTGCTTTCGTGAGCATTGTTTTTCCCAAAGCTCTCTCATTTCTCGGGCTAATATTTCTTTACCCCAGTATTCACATGCCTTTGAGAAAATTAAGGTTTTGGCTAAATGAAAAACACATTAGCACGTAAGTAGCTCTGCTTCTTTCTCATTGAGATTTACCGTCCTGTCCGAGGCAAAGAAAACCCATCTGGAGAGAGAGGAGAAGAGTAAAAAGGAAGAAAGATAAATGAGCGGTCCATTAGAACTTTTGAACAAGAAGGGTTTCCTAATCTAAATTTGAGTGGTAATACAGGACCTAAATAACATCCAAACACATCCTGAGTTAGCATGAAGTGTCCACTTGGCTACTCGTGTTTGCAGCTCATGTTAGAAGACGCTGGCTAGTGATTGTGCCTCCCAGGGTCTAATTTTATTATATCCGTATGACCTTTCCTCTGCACTGTTTATTGGAACTTCAGTGTGGTCGTTTGTGTTGGACTGTTAGTGCCAGGCATATTGACGTCTTTGTCCCATGAGCCTGTGCAGCGCTGCGAACGGAACACTTGGAAGAGTCCCAAGTGAGGACCACAGCTGCAAAAGAAAGTGTATCCTTTAGTGTTCACACTGGTTGATGTGCCACACAGATAACAGCATTGCTGGCAAGCAGTGACAGGGTAGAAAAATAAATCAGTAAGTAGGTAGAAGCTTTGGAGAGAAATCTAAAATGCCCTTGTCAACCTTTCATCAGTATTTCCCCGACTGAGGGACCGTTCCTCCGCACCCCTCTGGGACTGCTTGTGAGCCAAATTCTGAGCTTTCTCTCATACGTACATCTCACTTCCTACTGGTTTAAAAGGCTTGACTGCATGACCTTGCAGCAAACACAACATGTTTGTCACATTGAAGGGAAGGGAAAGAATGTAAGAGGGAACATGGAGGAGTGTACTTTTCTTTATTGTGCAGAAGCACAGGTCAATCAGGACTTGTATACATTTATACTTCAGCATTATTGTTACATTTTAAGACTATGACTAAGAATCAAATGACATTTGGCCTTAGCGGACTATCCGTCAAATACATTTGTTACATAAAAGTTTTTTATGTAAGTTTGGTAAAAGTGTAAAAGAAAAAGTGTAAAGCATCTACTTCATAGTTAAGGACAGATATTCAAATATAGGCCATGCCTTTTGTGTGTAATCTCTTGTGTCAACACAATGACTAAAAACAGGTTGATTATGTTCTGAGCATTGACATTATCAGCAGGAAAATCACAGAGGAAGGTATCTTGACTGCTTCCTGAGCCAGGCAAAAGCAGATTATTTCTATTCAGGTTTTATCCAAGGTTTGTGGAGATATGAATGGAATAGATGTTATTCACGGGAAATAAACAGGTACAACCCCAATCAATTGAAAAAATGACATGGTTCAATGAGACAACACACATGTGTTTCAGGATCCTTGACGTGATTCTGTTTCAGTGTTTCAGGTTTTTATGAGTATTGTCCCTCACAATGACCTGTAGCACATTAACAAAAACATCCAGTTGTATTTGGATCATTTCTGGGATATAACTGAAAAAGATATTTCCCAGTTTAACATGGAAGGCCAAATGCTACTTGTCTGGAATTCTGTCGATAATGAGAGAAGGGCAGGATTTTACAAATCAATATCAATCCATGAAAGAAGAGACAGCAGACTGACTAACAATGATTACATTTAATTACAAAATTTAGAGCTTTCTAATTTTTTCTCTTTACATAAATGTGTTATATTCACAGCTGCTCCCATTTTTATTTACAAAGCTCTGATGCAATCAGTTAATTTTATTTTTTGACTTTTTAAGAGAGTAGAATGGATTGCTCATTTTAAATCAGTTCCCATCTCTTTTATTATTTTTTCTCCCCACAGTGTAATATTCTGCACTTTTATCAAACACTTGATGTGTGTCAGCAAACAAACATTTTTCTCATTTGTAGTGGTGTTGGCTGTTTCATATTGCTCCACCCTTCTGAGTTGTCTACCTCAGGAACCAAGGAATATCTCCAATAACAGGGCTATGGCTAATGATTTAACATGAACATTTTGTAGTAATTTAGGAGGAATAAGTGTTTTATATTGCAGAATCGTGTGGTCTCCATTCTAATAAGTGGATACTGCTGATTAAAACTAATATTAACTAACTGGGTAGTTAGTTAATACTAGTTCATTTTAATCAGTGTCCACTTATTAGGAAACACTGTGTTTATTTTCTACTAAAGACAAAGGAGGAATTATTAAAGGTAATGCTCTGGCCGAATGGTTGTCTTGTATTCTCAAAGGTGAACCCATATTGTTTTTGCTAGGAATTTTCTACTTCTTCATCATCTCCTTCTTCATCGTTTTCTTGTTCGTTTGCTCCTTCCTACATTTTTACCCCTTTCCAGTGCTCAAAAATTTAAAATTCAGCAGGCATGTCGACTGCAGCACCACCTGCAAAATTGCAACATTGAAAAATTATTCCTGTCATATCGCTGCACGTACATGCACCAAGTTTTAACCACATTTACCTCTTCATGCTGAATAAATAATTTGACAGAACCCATAGCATTCGCCGTATTGGATTTTATGCCTTTTTTGAAAAAAAAAAAATATATATTTTGTACTTGTGTTTGCCGGATTCTCACCAAATTCGGCATGCGTGATCAACAGCATGTCGCTGTGTTAACGGACATTTTTATATGTAAAAAGATGGCCACAGGACTGTAATTTATATTTATATTTTCACAGCACTGTGTCATGTATTCTCTTATTCAACCCAGATGTGTAACAAGCTTCCACATCATGGCAAGCTTGTGATTAATAGGCTGGACAGAGTTCAGTGCACTGTGTGTCCAGCCCAGGCCATGTTTGAGATTAAACCTTGGGGGGGGGGGGGGGTCTTTGAATAATTCTGTCTCAGATTGGTCTTAGAAGAGAGAAGCTCATTTAATACAAGCAAAAACTTTAATGAGTTTCTGTTTTGATAAAGCTTGTCTGCTAATCACAACAGGGAAATAATACAGCAGATAGCACCAAAATGTTTAATTAAGTGACACACAGTGTCATAATTACACAGAGATACCCTAGGGTTAAAAAAAAAAAGAAAAAGCAATGCTGGAGTACTTTGAAATGTTCCCGCAAATTAGGAATGGCGCATTTTGCCATATGCTGGAGTTGCCGTCAAGTTCAACAGACTGCCCGAGTTCAACTGAAGCTATTCCCAGCCCATCGTTTGACTCCCACTTTTTCATTGACTCCTGGAAGCATTACCTCACCTAATGCTCTGGGTATCAGACAGACACTCAAGACACTAAATTTCAGCCTACCTCACACATTTGTCAGAGACTTATTCAAATGCCTGCCATCAAACTTTTCTAAAGTGAGTATCTACCGGAACCGGAGAACTCAGCTCTTTAATCCTAGGCTTCTGTTTTTGAGTCAGAGGAATCTATTTTAGTCTTTTGGTGCCATCACTCATAACTTTTATTTTTGCAGCATGGGGTTAGGACTGGAAACTGACATCCTCTGTGGGTGCTCAGAATGTACATGCAAAAAAAAATCTGTGTTTTCTTAGAGACAGAGATGTATTACTGTGCGTCACTGGGGAATTGCTGACTATATTTTACCTTAGACTCTCTGTTTGAGTTGCAAGTTCACCACATTTGTACCCATTCCAGTTGACATGAGAAGTCATATTAATAGGGAAGAGATTATGGGATTTGATTTTGGCTGAATCAGGGGAGACTTTTGGGATGGTAGGATTAGGGATTTTCACACAACTTGAAATGTTAGTGTGTTCCATCTGGTTTTGATTTTGAAAGGCCTTTCTGGGTAGACAAATGGAAAGTAGTATGTCAGTAATTCTAAAATTGTTTGTGTCCTACATTGGACTTCAGTTTAATAAGATCAAAAATAAGATCAATTTTTGTTGTTATTGCTAAATAGGTGTGTCAGTGCGAAGACTGATTGAGCATATATTTCATATTTATATGACACGCTTTCAGTATATCATAGCCCAGATAATGGCTGGATCAATACTGTTATTTATAAGTAGGGTTCTGAATCTTGTGAAAAATAATGTTTATGTAGCATTTTTTATTATTATTATTCATTTTGTTTCACACCATGATCTGTGTTCTATGTATCTATGTAGTTAACATTCACTCTCATTTTATTGAACTTTGGCTACTGTATGTACAGTAAAGAATGTGCTGTTAAGAATATATTTGGCAACAGCTCCGACATCTTGAGATTGGAATGCCTTGCGCTTGTAAAAATATTATTATCACTGAAGATTTTATTCTTACAAGCAGCATATTGATAGAGGTGGAGTGCATTCAAATGAATAGCTACAGGAATTTTTATTAAATTAGTATTTTATTTTTGGCGTGCAAAAGCGTCCCTCCCTCATCTGTGCTCAGGATTAGCCCAGGAGACCCACAACACAGTACGTTTATCAGAGAATCAAACAATCAAACCCATGCCGTGTCCCAGATACACGGAGCTGCCTTGGGTATTAGTGAGTGTCTTGCTCCCAATCATTACTGCTAATGACCCCATCCCATCCTCCTCTGCTCACAGACGGCACTGTTCAAATCCTGGAGCAAGGCATGCTGTAGAAAGAGGGAGGGTAGAAAGATGGAAAGAGATATGAAGCAGAGTAGAAGGAACCTGACCAGCTGTCAACTGTGGGGGAGGGACGGAGGGAGAGAGAGAGAGAGAGAGATACGTTTTCATCTTGATTGAGAAGTCAGAAACACTCAACAGTGATTATCATTATGCTGTACCATTAATGTGATTATACTGTATGGATTTACATATATTCATTATGGATGCACTGCACAGAAATTTTCTGACTGTTACCAATTCTGATTATTTAGGGAAAACATCAGCCGATACCGATTGTTTGGTGGTTCTGCTTCCATAGGTTTTATGGACAACTGTTTATAAAAGCTTTCTATTCTAATAAACACAGTTTTAATTACACAACTTTCATGCAATAAAGTTAGACATTTTTTTAAATGACATGTCTTCACATTCATCCAAATTAAAATGCATTCTTCCTTTAAGTGCATTCCTGAAATATCAATGCAGACTTTTTTTCAGGCCTGGTGGTATGCACTGAAAAACCCTTAAATAGACGCAAATGGTGCAGCAGGCAGTCTGCAATTTATATTTGCTTCCAAATTTCTGTTTGCTCTGTGTATTCAAGACTCAAAATGAGAACTTAATACACTGCACTTATTGCATAAAATAAGCTGTGTAATCTCTGCCACATTATAATTAAGACTCCACAATTGTATACAGAGCATTTAACCATATTTATAACATTTTTCCAAACATAATAATATTTTGCTTTATTTTTGGCATTTTGTTGGCCTGGTAGCCCAGAACTATTATAGGGGAAACACTGAATATGGGAAACAAAGTGCAATTATTTTGTATCTGGCAGGCAAATGAAAACAAACTCTTGGATTACAAATTAATAATCAAGTTTTTTTTCCTTTGGATTGATCATTGGTGGTTTTCAAACTATCGGCCAATGGCCGAGTGTAGTATTACTGGCCGAAACCGATCGTTGGCCGATCAAACAGTGCATGCCTAATATTCATAAACACATTTTTCATTTGCATGCCATTTGGGTAGCCGTAAATGTATTTATGGATTTAAAAATATGAAGCAGGCTCGCATGAACCCAACTGCAGATCATGCCCTGAGAAGTGCAGTTTGTGCAGATATTATTTTTGGAAACCCGTTTTTGTGATTCTGGAGACGTGGGATTCTGTCTGCCTCACCCGCTTAGCTACATGCTGTGTGATGGGAACTTCTTTGTTGGAGTTCATGTTCCTCCAATGGCCCGTGCTGTGGTTTATTCCCTCAATTCTGAATTAAAGGCCAAGAAACGCTGTAATATTAGATCTGTCCTAGGATTTATGGGGAAAAAATAAGCCCAACGAGGCCTTGTATCTCCTTCCTCCTTCCAGTTATTATGTTTTGTTATTGTTGAGGACGCTGTGTTCTATCTCACTAATATGCATTAACTCAGCCCTGCTTTATGTCATCCAGGCCAGAGTATTGCATAAGCCCTCAGAATCCTGTTTTTAAAATACGAAAAGATGTCTGTATTAAATAGGATGAAAATGTAATTTTGCCTATTGAAAAGAAAGACTGTCTGATCCAGACAAGTCAGTTTAATCTTCAACACAGGACTAAGTCTAAAATATGTATACACAATGTGACAGAGGGAAATGTATTTTTAGGAGCTCGACTGTATGAAATTCAATGGTAACATTTCACTTATAAACAGTCAAGTAATCTCAGGTTACTTTCAATAACATTTTATGTTCAAGTTAAAATTTTACCTCTTGATGACTTCTCCATTGTTGAAATAGGACTAGATTTGTGTATGCTACTCCCCTGAAAGTTTGACAAAGGCTTTAGGGTGCAGTCAATAACTATTTTTATATGCTGCAGCCCTTTTTAATGAGCAAAAGGCTATCCAATGTTTGAACAGCAACTCAGAATGTAATTTTAACAGCACGGGTAACTGAAAGTATTTTAGTGGGATTTCACAAGCATGAAATAAAATTCCCCATTGGACCCATACAGGACTGGTATTTAATTTGTTTATATGGGGTTCATACAGTCAGCTATAGGAAAATACGGACTGGTCGCATTTCTAGCATAGTGTTTTGCTTGAACCATGTGTGATGATACATAGTCCTTAAATCGGAGATGTATCTGAATGGTAAGTTTAGTTCTCAATTTACGTTTAGTGATATTGTTCGCTGTCAGCTAGCAACTGACAAATACTGTAGCTAGCTAGGTAGCAAGCATTGGTCATAGGTTTATGGATTTCAATATCTATGCCGTGAGCAACTTATATAACAAAAATGACTCTGCTATCTTCTTCTTGCTGTTGCGGTAAGGTTTAAGTTAACCACATCGCTTTCTTGTAATTTGAGTAGCCCTGCATAGTGGACCATGATAAGTTCAACATATTTGTGGCATGACCAGTTTTACTCGTCAGTGTTTGTTTCCAACTCAGATTTCAGGGAAGTACAGAGAAACTGTCCGTCTACAGTGGAAGACTGGAAAAAGGCGCTCTGGTCACAAGTTTTGCAAAAATCAATCTGTATAATGAAAATAATGCCTCCAAGACGGGGTAGTTGTAGTTGGACGATTTTTATACCACATTGATTTCTAACTATTCAATCTGCTGCCTCAGGCAGCTAAAATAAAGCTTAATGTTTTTATGAACCTTTGAGGGAACTATCACATGTGTATGACAAGATACATTGATTGTTGTTGCCTTGGACTGTTAAGCAGCTTGGCTTTCCACAGGTAACTAATTCAGTTGACCCACACTGTGCTTTTGTATTTACCAAAAAATAGAAAAAGGCAATATCCACCTGGCTTCTTACAACTTACAGCTTACATCCATCAAAAAAAGAGTGGGAAGTGTGATTCTATCTGAAATACAATGAAATGGGCTGCTTGATTGAATGATGCATTTCCTGTGTGAAAAAGAGAAAGAATACACAGAATATTTGACACGAGCCACATTTTTCAAACCACCACAACACTGGAGAAGTGATTGCCTGTGTATTGTATATTAAATATGGGAAAACACAGTCAGCGTTGCATGAAAGTTAACCAAATTAATGGTTTTCTGTATGCTAGTCTCACACATTTATGAATTATTGACGCCATTGATTTGGTCCTACTGTACATACCTAGAGGATGCATTCATATGGACTCTTAATGAGGCACAACTTTTGGAGGAATTTATGCTGTATCCATAAAATAAATGTCCCAGAGGATTGCTGTTTGAACATAAATGAAATAAAAACCTATAGGCTCATAAGATGAGAGAGATATGTGAGTTTTTTATTGGTCATTGCTATTGAATTTGTTTTTGTGTGGTCAGCACATCAAGACAGCTAACCATATTATGAAAGGTTAATAAAACCAAGTCATCAATATACATACTGTCAGCTTCTATCATCATGACAGGGCCCATCTATACACCTACACACACACACATGCGCACCCCTGCACGTACACTCACGCACATACACAGACAGGCACACACACACTCACACACACCATCCTTGTTTTCCCATTCATAAGCATGTGAACAAAAATTAGATTAAAGCTCATTGCTGCCTATGCACCGCTGTATGGTCTTTCAGGAGGTTTCTGCAATAGGGAACTTCTTTCTCTTTCTCTAAGTCACATGGTACGTCTCCTGAACCCCCTGGGCTCCTGAACATGCCCTCATTCCTGTCTCACAGCGGGACTGTTCTGGCCTTACTGCCCCAGAGAAATTGAGCCCAGTAGGAAAGCATTAGGGCTCCTGCAGAATTAGTTCACAGGGCTCAATTAGGAAGCAAATTAGCTCAGTTAATGAGATGATTAAGAGCCCTATAGAAGCGAGGAGCTGAATAAGGTTATACATCAGCCTCTCTGCTGCTCGGGTCTCCAGTGAATCTGTTTCATGGGAACGGGTACTTGTCAACTGTGGGGAAATGGCCTGTCTGTGTCATCTGCTGTGGTCTCTGACCACATAAAATGCTGTCAGCTGATGTGACCAGTTCTTTTTATATAGTATAATAGAATAGTGTTGTTTTATATCCATTATAGCGTAGTACAGAACATTCTTGCTTTAATTTCAAAGTTTGATCAATATTTAGCAAATATGAAAATGTGAATTCATTTGGTTATCAGAAACATGATTGCTTGCCTCTGCGCCTACTGCAGAGATTAAACACGCATGATGTTCTAACTGTGAAATGTTGCATTTTTTATGCCTGACATAATGGGACGTGTCATCCTTTTGGCTCATCTGTCCATAGAACATTATTCCAAAAGGCTTGGGGATCATCTAGGTGCTTTTTTTCAAGGTAATGGCTCTCACTGTGGTTCGATGGAGTCCCAGAGCCTTAGAAATGGCTTTGTAATAGGGCTGTCCTGATCCGATCCATGGAACGATTACTAAGTGGAATCCGAAAGCGGCCCGACGGCCACTTGCAACATTTGCACTGCTAGTGTTTTCAGGAGAACCTGAGTAAAGACAAACCATGATGATTATTTCATTTATTTAATGAAAAAAGCTATCAAACACCATATCACCATGTGAAAAAGTATTTGCCCTCTGTGTGTTTTGTGTTTACTCAGTTTCCCTCTATCTTCTGTGTGGAAATCAGGAAGGGCGTAAGTACTTTTTTAGGCGCTGTTGTACCAGCTTGTAGACAGTGTGAGCAATGCAGAATTGGGAGTTACATTTTTCATTAGTATTTAAAAGGTTTATTCCTGTCCCCATTAGGCTATCACATCCAGCGCAGAAATGTGATTTTAAAAGCTAGCTAGCTTTAAGTGCGGTGATTTGTATTATGGGCCTTACGCTGCCAGCTGCTGGATATTGGCTGACGTTGGTGCCCAAAGCTCCAGACAGGCTCTGGTCAGCCCTGCCCTGCCTTCTGCTGGGATGTTAAAGGTGAGCACTCCCATTTTCCCCCCAGTGCTCCCCCAGCGTTCTGCCCCAAGACCTCTCCACCTCCCCTCTCACCATCTGCGTTCTCTCCAACTCCATTTCCGCTGCTGACAATTCCATCGGTCTTGATAAGTGCCAGGGAGGCCAGGTGAGATTGTGATTAATACAAGTCCTTATGGAGTCACGCTGTGGGAGACAAACAAAAATGACTTGCAGCAGAGGAGGGCTTGACCTGCCTGCTGCAGCCCCAGGTTCAGTGGTCTCCTCCTCCCTCTCTCTGCTTTAGTGAGGGACGAGAATCCCAGCAGAAATGCCGCACATGACTTGGGGCCTGGAAGAATCCCTCATTATCTCTGCAGGAGGTGTCTGTGAGTCAGGCCAGTCTTGATGGCCTGAAGGTTGAAGCATAGCAATCACTTTTTACTTCACATGAAAGGAGAGATTTTCCAAATAGTCAGCTTATGCACACCACAGACATTCACACATATGGACTTCGAAATATGCGAACACGTGCGTGCATTCTCCAGCTCGCGTGCACACGTGATTGAACGTGTGAAGGTATGCTGTTATTATCAAGAAAAATGTGCAATACAGAGGACAATAAGCGTCAGTGCTACCAAAGAGTCTAACCTTGGCAGCAAATGCTATATCTTATGTATGTTAATCTATTCTGCTGTGACTGAATTAGCCTGTTCTGCAAAGCAATTAGTAAATCAATTTGCTTTACACACCCTAAAAACTGCATGGCATTAAAGAATGAAATAATCATACAGACTCAGGAGACAAACATGTAGAGGATGAATAAGTGTTGAAGATAAGATTAGCCTACTGTGGTCTTAAACTGGTTAAAGATGCTTTTAATCCTATCTGTTGTTTGTTTGTTTGTTTACTTAATGTGTACTGAATTTGCTTACTCCATTAGCCAGTTGCCTCCTCTCTGCACAAAATCAGCAGGAAAAAATGTATCATATTCATGGTCCAGTGACATCAAACTAGTCGGTCATTTATCAATTTTACAGACAATTCAGAAAAAGGCAGCCGTCTCAGCTAGACCCCGATCTAACCATGACATCAGTAACTGAACTGTCATTTTTTAACTTGAGTAAGAGAAAGTCAGTTTTAGTCCAGTGCAGACATATCAAATAAATTCACCTAACTGGCTAGGCACTGGTCTTTGTTTACATTCTAGGCTTCGTTTAAGCATTGCTAACTCATACCACACGATCATGTGCAGGTGTTTGTTGTAGTACCCATTGAAGGCAAGGCAAGGGTGGACATGCAAGCAGTATTTATTAACAAAAGCAGTATGTGGTGTCCTTTCATCCAGAAAAAGAGAAAGGTTTGGGTGCTCTGATAAAGGACAAAACCCCTAATTTCCTTTCACGATAAAAGCCTAACTACAAAAACGTGAACATGCTAAGCTGATTTTTATGAGTTGTTAAACAGAATTACATTTTTAATGGGATAAGCTGTAAAATGTACAACATTTAGCTCTTAGGGTATGTCAATATGTATAGTTTTCTCCAGGCTATTCCAGGCTTTTAGGGTGAGCTTGCCTAAAATATCAACTGTCTGTGTCTACCAAATCACATGACATTAAGGGAAAACAAAACTTCTGGATTGATCTCGGTCATCAGCAATGTGCAGCCAGAGCTCTTATTTTGTGTGGTGTCAACTGTGTTGTGAAATGGGGCTACATTTAAGAGAACCCAGCTCTGTTTTGTGTTTCAGTCCACAGCTGTGCATTAAGCCAAACCTCTGTCAGTGCTTTTGTGTGGGATAATGGAGATGTAATGGCTCCAGTGCTTTTGTCTCGTGCAATCATTTATGAACATTTTCAAAAATGTGAATAAATGCCTGTAACAAATATGCAGTAGGTACATCCACTGAAGAATGTCAAAGAACACCGAAACCTGCACAATGAAGCAGAAGTGGACAGTCCTGGTTCTGGAATTACTGTGATTACTGGTGTTCACCGGTAACCGTGAATGCCATAAAATAAAAGTATAATTGGACTGACAGGGTTTCTGTAATACTGTCACAGGTCAACACTTCTGAAAAAATATGCTAGAAATGAATTTCTCCCATTTTCCAACCCCGATGTTTTTATTTTTGCAACTTGTGTCTTCTTGTCTTCATCCCTCTCTCTGCAACTTTCTTTTCTCTTTTCCTGCATGAACTGTGACATCCCGTTGTGTCCCTACAGACAGCAGGAGCAGCTTGGCTAAGAGAGGGTGATCAGAGCAGTAGGATACAAAGAAAATGCCTCTTCCAGAGGGACAGCAACATAGAACGTGCACGTGAAACAACAACAATAATGTCTCGTCACTCTCTTTTGGTGACCGGCTCTGTTATTGATGTGTAATACATCAAAGGGTCCTATTCAAAGACTGGCCCCATGTGTAAAGCCCATTGCTTGCTGGCCACACTCTTGTGTGTCTGCTGGCATCATACCTGTACCCACAGATACTCATTAAGTCACTACCGATTTGTTCATATTACCCGTCACTGAGATGCCCCAATTGGCTGGTTCCCACTCGGGGTGCCACGCAGATTTACCAGACACCTGACCTCATACCTTGCCCCTGCCATGCCGCTCACAGCTTTTGGTCAAGAATCATTTGCACACATCAAGGTCCTCCCTCTCAGGTGTTTCGTGCCTGGCTCAACAAATAAAAGGAAACTTTAAAAGAAAAAGAAAACTAAACTGAAATAAGAACGCAATTTTTTTTTTCTCTAAATCCAGCCAGGAAATGCAGCTTGTCATGGTTGTCTCTCTGAGACTGAGCTTGTGGAGACAACAACCCTTCCTGTTAGTGCTCAAATAACTAAAGGATCTAAAGTGTCTAAAGGATGCATGTGACTGGAGCCCCGATCGTTTTGTTATTTCCTTTTGAATCGACCTTTCATTATTCAGACATTATTTCCTTTTGCATTGATCTTTCATCATTCAGACACAAATAAAGTTTAATGTGTCTGTCAATTTTGTTCCCCTAGTATTCAGAGCATTGATTTCTTCGAACAGATCTATGAAATTCATAGATAAGGAGGCACCTTTCTTCTTAATTCAGAATAATCTGCCCATGATTGAAATGATCAGCAGCTTCCTCCAGTGAGGTTGGTCGATGTTGAGTGTGTTGTTACAGCCAGGGGAATAAAAACCTTCCTTGAGGTCAAACTAAAATCACATTTGAACATAAGACACACAGCTGAGTCGCTTATCAGCACTTGTGCATAAGGCAGCAAAACAGCGAACAGAACTGGCTGAATTAATTAATTTGAAAATGATATTAACCTCCAGTTGAGTTGCTGAATTATGAATGGAATTATGACTTTTCATTCTCAGTAATTTACGTCTATGTCTCTCATGCAATAATGGAATGTACGTAAAGATCCAAGGCTTACCAAATTCTTTGTCATGCTATGTGTCTGAATGACATGTTTTATTTGAGAGATGCCCTTGCATAGTAAATCTCAGCTGACCACATTTCTATATATGTAGAGGTCTTGACTTACACAGAGAATATGCCTTGAAATGAAGGTGAAAGGGTTCTTTTTTGTTCTAGCTTCGGCAGGCTTTAGCTGTTCTCCTCCTCCAAGCGTTTTGTGCTTGTTTGAACATCCATAGTGTTTTTCATTTTGTAGACTAATTCTTTCAGGGCTTGCACCATACTGCTATGGCTGGGTTTTGAAAGACATTAAAAGTTTGGTTGAAACTTTGAACAGGGCTTTTCAGAAAGATGAATCAACATTTCATGTAAAAACTGCTGGCGACCCACAATGCAATATTGCAGACTAGTAAGTACTGCAATATAGGGAGGACTGAAAATGTGACCTTGAGTGTGGCTGACATCAATCCGCCCACCTTGTTTCAACAACAGATGGATGGCCTCTCTCTGCAGCCATTAAAATAAATTGAGGTAATTGACCATCACAATACAAAATTCACTTTGTATTTCAAGTTCATTATGTGCTCAGCAGTAAGTTGGTTGACAATATAATGTTGCTTCATGTCTTTAATTAGCTTATTACTGAACTGTTCAAAGGAGACTATGATTGCCCTGGATTGTGAATCATGATTTGATTGGTGTGTTCAAAGTCAGATGAAACCATCTGGTACAGACTTTTACTCCTGGGACTGTTATGTAGTCTGAGGAAACAGCACAGTTTCATTAGCTTTGTAGCTTACACAAGGTTCAGGAACAGAGCACTGTGAAGTAACAAGGACCTCAGAGTTAAAGAACCACAATGTTTTACTGTATAATATCTGGAGTTCTTGTCATGCCAGAACTAGTGCATGAAAACCTACCTGGTTTGCATGACAAAGACCAGTTAGCCAATTGCATCCATTGCTGTGGTGGTTGCCCTTGTTGCCTGTACCTCATGCCTAGACCTTGCCCTTGGTGAAGATGATCGCTCAGTATCATTAATGATTGGCATTGCCCTTGCCTATTAAGGGTATTTGTGCACGCAAACCACGTCAGGAAGATGCAGCCTACACCATTATAGAACCACCAGGGCCTTTCACTGTTGGAACATTGTTGTGTTCCATTTTTAATTACAGCCTGTAGATAGTCAGAGCTTATTTGGTAACTGAATTTGGGCTCTAGTTTGTCTCTGCGGTCTGTAATGTTAGTCATCTGGTTAGCTGGCTAGCTGACTGGCTGGTCAGTTACCATAGTACACTATATACAGTATCATGACAGTCATGATTTTCTTCAGTTTTACCCGCAAAATGTGGATGTGACTTAAAATGATGCTTAATGTAAGACCTCAATATAGTATGTATAATACCACTGTCAGGTCATGGTAACTGTCAAAATGATCATTTATGATTGTTTTGACGTGTCCTGAAACATTATGGTGTGCTTATGCTGTGGTCATGAAAGTTTTACTAGCAAAATGTTAGTAATCAGACCTCTGTTGTAATCAGAATTGTTCCTGGTAAAACTCTTTCATGAATATATGCATGATGCATCACACTTGAACATGTTTTGCTGTTTCCATGGTAGAGAAACTTTCAATTTTAGTTGACCATCTGCTTACTCTATAGAATGTGTGATATAATTACAGGTGCAACATGTGATATCAAGAGCTTCCTCTTAGATGTTCTCTATGGTACATATTCAAATAATCTCAGGATTGTTCAGAGACATACTGTGTGACAGAATCGCTCTGGCTTTTGCAGTTTAGGAACAGTGTTTTGTGATAAAATCTTGAAAGTTCCGTCAAACATCTGACTCTAAAATTGACTAGCACCATGATGTAGACATTAAAATGAGTCTGGTTCTCTTGAGAACATGAGTCATATGCATAACATGATTTTAGCAGTGGTCTGCTAAACTGGCGAAGCGTCTAAGTGTACACCCACAAGGAATTCCCTGACTCAAATGTGCACATTCCAATCTAGCGCACTGTTGCTTCTCAGCAGTTTCTGAGGACACACTCCACTGAAGCTGACTAGCTGTGGTAGCTTAATTATTCACAATGGCTCTTTTTCATGAAGTTGTTTTCCTGAGGCTTTTTTTTTTGTGTGTGTGCGTGTGTCTTTTCCGTATCTGAACTTCTACGAGGCAACAATTTTTCACATTGGAAGAAGGTACTTTCATATGTAAAATAAGACGTTTTACAAGTTGGTATTTATGTATCCAGTGATTTCTGATTTTGTTGATTCATATTTTAATGATCACATTCCTGTGTATTGTAAAAAAAAAAAAAACTAATAGACTGATTGATAAAGGTTATTCAGAGTCTGGATTATTATCATGATTTATTTTTTATGGTTGGCTATTTGAAACTTTGCTGAAAGATGCAAAGCAGTGATGAATCATGGGTGACATTTTGCCCTAGGCTCAGGCAAAATTAGGCCTATTTGTCCTCTTTATCAGTATACAATCACTTTGAGTTATAAGAACTTGCCTAATTAAACCCTATCATTGAGGGGACACCTCAAGGATAGATGGTGCTTTTCTGATGCCATTACATGTTTTACAAACACTGTATAGTGACAAAAAATGATGCAGAATGTAAGTACAACTGCAAAAATGTAGTAAAGTATTAAATGTATGTGTTGGAGGGATGTTGAAGTTCTTTATTTTCCCAACAATGGAATCATTGCCTTTTGAGTTACTGCTGTATCAGCCAAAGCATAAAGCACTCCTCCTTTTCACGTCTATGCACGCCCGAGACTATTTTTAAACCACTGACCACACAGAACTGCTACAGAAGAGCAGGTGCCAAGCGGAGCATGTAAGTGGAGCGAAGTGTGTTTTTTTTTTGTTTTGTTTTGTTTTTTTATTTTGCATCCAAGCTGAATTTGTAATGTCCAATTTGTGAACTCATGTACAAGCGTGCTCAAATTCGTTCCCTGCCGTCAGCTTGCGGGAGTGAAGACAACTCGTATTTTTCCTCCATATAGCATGGTATCAGCCAGCTGCTTCTTTTCACACCGTCACCTCAAGCTGTGCACATGCAGAGTAGGGCTGGAAAAGGCCCAATCATATGCGTGCGCAGAGAGCGGGCCACGGGTGCCCGGACGGCCAGGGGTCAGTTGAGCAATGAACACTGCTATCCCCCCCGACTGAATTCCTCCCATATATCCGTTGGGTACGCCGCCGCTCCAGGGCTGTTGGCTACAGTCAGCACTGGCACAGACCAGACTGGATTTGATCTGAGACCCTGGTGCTCACTCGTGCCGCAAGCAGGCCGAGTGTGTTTTCTATAGATGAGCCTTGGAGGGATTTGAAGGGGTCCTCTCTCTCTCCATACCTCAGAAACCTGGACTATGGCCAAATGTCTCATACCCCTATAGTAGGGATGGATTGGGGTCAAAACTTGGGCTTTGGCCCGGACACCAACCATCCTTGCTGGTGATTTATAAATCTCCAGCCTCTTTTTATTGCGCTATTGTACATTGCTAAGTGGAGATGTCTGAAGTATAAACAGATTGTTGAATAGATAACAGGCCTACTCAAAGACATAAAAGGCTGCCTGGCTGTGGATCAACTGGCCTGCTTCTTCAGTGAAATAAAGCATAAAACAGTTTAGTTATTTGGCTAACGTTAGCTAATAGCTACATAATTAACGAGAAATACGATATCAGAGAAGTTAGTCTATTCACTGTGATGTTGTATTGGTAACACTGGGTGCTTATTTGGACTAAGTTACATTGCAGCTTCTATGAGCATCCTGACATGTCACTGTAAAAGCTACTGGAGTAAACATAATTATAGCTTTGATCAAC
Organism: Anguilla rostrata; assembly: GCF_018555375.3. NCBI lineage: Eukaryota > Metazoa > Chordata > Actinopteri > Anguilliformes > Anguillidae > Anguilla > Anguilla rostrata. Next base: position 22,514,625 of record NC_057944.1, read on the forward strand.
AACAGCTTGGTTAGGTTAATGACATTAATTAGTACTGATGTTGTTAACGTTAGCCAGCTTTCAAAATAATGTTCATGGCAAAAAATTGGCATTATGTTTAGCTAAACTTTTAATGCAAATAATATCACAGTGCAGTTGTTTGGAAAGATCTGTCCAAATTCTGCACCAGCTACATATGCAAATAAGAATGGCAAATATTGGAATTTAGCTGGTCTGTTTTCTGACATAGTTGCCACTTGCAATGACAACCAGCATATGAAGCAGCTGCTGTGGCTTACCACGTCTAGACTCTGACCCTGCTGCAGTCCCTCTGCAGGCTGACTTTAAGGATTTCCAAATCAAACCTTTTTTTGGCTGCTAGGTTTGGGTTGAGCTAATGCTAAAGGTCTACTGTTCCCAGCTGTTCTTGTGCAAAACAACGTCACTTTTTCCTAAGCATGCATGCAGTTTTTTTGTTTTGTTTGTTTCTCTGGTTACCTCATGTGACACGTCAACATGTTCTGAGTCTCCTGTGAAACAAATAAATAAAATAGCACTGATGCCCATGTTCATGGGGTGATTCTTTCCACAGAATTTCCTGCAAATTATTAGTGACTCTTACTTTGGGCCGGCTATTACGCGGTATGAAAGATGAATGAAAGCCTGAAGCACTCTGCTGCCCTGGGAGACTGAGAGATTTTGTGCACAGCAGTAGGGAGAATGGTACAGTCACTTACCGCCACTCTCTATGTGTTCAAGATGCGGAAACATTTCATTAAAACTATGAGCTTTCCCGCCTTGGCCGGGTTCAGGTTAGGCAAGATGATCCATTACTGAATGACTGCAGAAGATTGGGTGTTCCATTTTGTTTTTCATTGTTGTTGTTGTCTTCTCCCCCAATTCTTTTCCCCCAGTGTGCTGTTTTAAGTTTTTTTCTCAGGATTTATTTACCAGACTTTCTCACAATGTCTCAAACCAATAGTTATTTCCTGTGGGTGATACGATTGTGTATGTATTAGGGATGGGCACAAATAGTTGTGGATTCGAGTTCTCTAAAAAGACAAAGACTGCTCAAGCCCTGTACATCTCTCTGGGGAGAAAATAAATTCATGTGAATTAACAGAATTTGGCAATATGGTTAAAATGCTTTAGGCATAGCCGATAGGCTACAAATCACACTATAGGCTACGTTACGGTTGACAATTCCCGTCCAAAATTTCAGAGGAAATCACAGTAATAGCAAAAAGAGGGGGAAAGTCACTGAACTGCCAAAATTGCAATAATCACAGAATTCCCCCCTCCCCCCGCCCCTCACAGCAAATGAGCACTTCAGTAATCTCTCAAAATTCCCCCTGGGCACTCGAGCACTGAAAACCATTCAAATACTCACCCTTAGTATGTGCACTAAAAAAAAACAAGAGTAGCAGTAAATTATAATTTGTAAGAGTTACTGCCTGAGTCACGCCAGAGAATATAACAGAATGTGAGCCTGGTGATTTTGTCTGAAGTTTCTCAGTTTCAGAAAGTTAATGTTGAGGTGACTGCAGGACACAGGCCATTATCATGAGTAGGATATCTTAAATGTACCTTAGCAGCGAGGAACTTCACCAGATCACCCCTTTTCAGTAACAAATTAAAAGAAAAATCATCAAGAACACTTTGATGGCACTTAATTTCACTGTAGTAGTTGCTTCACTCTGGTTTTCTGCAACAATCCTCATAAGCTGGGTAGAGTTTAGGTAAATGCAACATTATACCCTATTACTATACCTGCATCCTGAACTGTAAAGTGCAACCAGAACATGAATTTTACTGGTTTTCAGGGGACTCCACATTCGGACCTGACATGCAGTAGTTCTCAGCCTAAAGTATTCTGGGCTGACTGAACCTAAATGAATAACAGGGAACCAGCCATGAAAAACTAGTTACATAAGACAACACCATATTATGTGACTGAGCTTGCAGCTTGAGACTGTGCCCTTCCCTGTCAAAGACTAAACTCATCTGAAGCTGTTTAATAGCTTACCTTGACCTCGCAGAGGTTCGGCATTGAATTGCATTTTAATTTGTGCATGTGTGCATGGCAAAGGCACAGGTTTTGTTTGCTGTTGAAGGTTTCGTTCTTGATTTCTTTTGCCCCATCATACTCAAAAATGGGTTGTGGGTGGCGGGGCCTTCAATGTCTTGGCAAGTTGAAGTTGTTTGTTGGCAGGAAGGATGTGTCTCTTGCTTTTTGTGACTAAGCCTCTTTGGCATGATCCTTTTCTTCTCCCGACTTCACCCCTTCCTCACTTCTGACTCTTTTCTGCGCACTCCAATCCACTTGACTCTGGTCTATGCTCAGTTTTCAAGGAATGCACACACACACACACACACACACACATACACAGATTGAAAACTGTCTCTTACGCACTTCCAATCTTGTTTTTCCCACTCAATTCAAAACCTGTTCTGTCAAAACCATGTGTGACTAAACCAAAGGTTTTTCATGTGTTTTACATTCACATATTAATGGAATGATGCCTTATGTGAATCCAAAGATCAACTATCTGTGATACGACTAAAGATCAATGAAGTCTTGACGCTTAACAAGTCTTCTAATATTCATTTATTTTTGTGTTAAAATGAAACATGCTTGTTTTCTTCATTCTGCTTGCACCACTGTGCCTCATTTAGTGTGGTGCCTTTCCAAGACTTGATTTTTTAACTGTAAGGCAGTCCTTGGAAAGGATCAAGGGACTCACGCCAACTGAATGATTTCAGATAATCCTTTTAAAATGTGGATAGAATTTGCATCAAAGCAGCTTCTGATGTCTGACAAAGCGGGGCAGCATCAAATAGTATTTAGATGACACTGCTACTGCTACTTTTCTTATGCCGTTATGTAACTGTGCCTTACTGATGGACTGGCATAGCCTGCTTATACCCTTATAATTCTCTTCAAAGGAAAAATGAAATTTGTAGAGGGTCACTTGCTTGGTCACAGTTTCTGGGGTGTGGATCTGGACTAGCATGGTGTAGTTTGGTCCTGACAATTGTCTTTCCTTTGATTCTGAGACCAAAAGCAGTGCTATGAATCAATATAGTGAATAAACTCTTAGCCAGTTCAAGCTAATAGCAGTTGCCAAAATAAGAGGTTTTTCGACTGAATGCTGAGTGAAACTGTTTCATTGTGGCTTTCGGCACCTAAAGTTTCTGTCACATATGCAACTAGCCGGTGATATATTTTAATATCTGAAAATAACATTATTAATTTAGGATGGCTAATTATTTCTAAGTTATGATTGATGCAGTAGGATCCGAGGCATGATGGGCATAGTCCAGACTGGCTTATACATTTCTGTACACAGAGAGCCAACTACTACTGATTACCCGCTCCCCCTGTACTGGCACTGAGCTCAATGGGCATCCGTCTTCCTCACTCACTGCTCAGCCATCTAACAACCCTCTCAGCCTCATTTAACACTCATTGGCCTACATGTCAGACTAAGCTCCACCTGGCCACCACTCTCGAAAATGGGAGGTGAAAAGGTCACTGGGGTGCACTTCATCATCATGGGTGATTTGGAAGAGAGAAAACTTTTGGTTTCTGGTAAGGAAAGGACTCAAAAAACTGAAGTGACAGGTGAGAGTCTGTAGGGTAAGCGACTCTTGGGCCATATGAGATTCTCCCCTTGCGGGCAGGATGGTCGATCCATTCCAGGGCACTTTCTCAGCTGTGGTCCCTTTTCTGCCTGTTACTCTATTTGTCAAAATAAAGCATACAAAAAATACATATGAAAGGAGAGTGGACTGCCCCGCTCTCCTTAAAAAAGGTCAATTTCAACATTTCTTGCACTCATTCACACCTAATTGATTATTTAATTGATTATCAAGTAAGCAGGGCGACCATATATTGGATTTTTTTCAAAAAAGGACCAATCATTACAAACATAATACTAGGCTATTTGTTTGGTCATATATGGTCTATGGAATGAGCTAAACTTAACCAGACATTTTTAACATATTAGAAATTTTCCGGGATGGATATTTTTGGTCCCAAAAAGAAGAAATGTCCATGAAAAAAGAGGGTGTCTGGGCAATCTAAAAAAAAAATGTTAGTCTTAAAGCTCAAACATGGACCAGTTCAGGAATTCACACACAGCACTCAGAGGTGTGCTGTAGCTCTACATAACCAGCTGGTAATGAACTAAATGTCTAATATAAACTTTGTCACAATATCCATGTCAAATTGGGATTTTATAAATAACTGCTTAGTCATGGTTTTCTGTGTAAGCCACTATTTAAAATATAGTTTGATCTAAGAATATTTTATAAATGAGGACCCTAGTTTCTTAATTTATAGCCCACTTTAATATTAGAGCAGAAATCCAGTGTATCCTGTGGCTTCCCGGACCAGGCTTAACGACCCTGACGTACAATAAATGCTCATGTTGCAGCTGGGTGTATGGCATGAGTCATAATATGTGTGTAGCAATACAATAAATCGAGCCAGCCGCAGAAGGGAGCATGTAAAGTACAGAAAAATAATAAGACTTTATTGTCCCTGAGGGTGACATTACCTTTTATGTGGACAAGACAGCACATTTCACTTGCCGTAAGTATGTATGTGTTTGGTGTATATACAGCTGGCTACCTGCACTCTTGGGTGACCAAAACTGTCCCTGGTAGAAGGGAAAGCAGAAGGAGTCAGGCAGGATCCCAGCTCTGGAATAGTGATCAAAACTCTGTACTTGAACTTGAATTGAGAAAAGGATTTGAATTTGGGTTTAGAGGCATACTGTGCAGGATTTTTAATTTGAAAATATTATAAAATATCCATGCTAAGGCATATTTTTGATGCACTGGCAGTCTAATTCTTACACACACATTACACACTTTAGCCAAATTTGTGCTCCTTTTACCTGTATTTGTTATTCTAAAATGTGTTTGGGACGTTTCTGGGCGTGGCGCTCTTTTCTGTGTGGGGAGGGGTGGGTGTGGCTACTGAGCCTGTGGCTTTGGATCAGATTCCAACAAAGTGTGTTTTGCTAGTCAGCTGCTGCAATGGAAGATGTTATGAAGCCTAGATACAGCAAAGCAAAAAGACAAGTCAACAGGGCCCATTCAAAAACTAGAGTCAACCTTACAATTACTTTGGTGGCATCAGCAGAAGTTTGCCAATGGGATGAAAAGCAACAAGGAGTTGGCCTGTTTTGTATTAGACCTGTAAATAATGTTACTTTTAGTTAGTTAGTCTACCTTACGCAGCTGTATGCCTGAGGTTGGATAGCTTTTGTATCAAATTCTGTTCTTCCATTGAGATGTCTCCCCCCAATTCACCTGCATTTATTTTAATCTGGGGAAATTAATTTGATTCAGCATGCATGCTATCTAGCTAACGTCATGTGTAGCCATCTTCACTAACAAAGTTAACAAAGTTGCTTACAACTTTAAAAGGCTACGGATAAATTCATGAAAATGTAATTCTCTTTACAAGTACTGTGTATTAGCTAGCTATGATAGACCTATGGCCTGCTAATGTTACTTATTCCTCTCACAATTTTGTGTTTATATCCCAATTCTAACTAAATTTGGTACTTTCCATTCGCTGAAGCTGCAGCTACTCCTCCTGTTTAACCATTTTCACCATTAGTCTCTGTTGCAGCCATTAGCCAATGACAGCATTGATCCACTTAAGCGGGGCGTGCTTTGCTCTCTGAGTCCCTCCCGCCAGTGTGTCCGAAGCAACAACAACTCAGTTCCTGAACTTAAAGCAGTGGGGACCGAATCCGTGAAGGAGCTGGACCTGTGGTTGAGGACCAAATCCGTGAAGGAACTGGACATTTGGATTCCTTGGGTCCGGGTCCAGAACTAGAACGAGTTTAAGACTAGCTGCCATAACTCTACAGTATGTGTCTTTCTCCCCCTAATGCCTTCGTATTGCAATTACAAACTTGCCTGAGCAATAAGTAGACCTATAGAATTGAAAGAAACAAGAGTCTGAAGTTGGAATCAGTCTCATTCTCGTCCGCGGGAGTCAGGATGAGAGCTGTGAAGAAACTGGTGAACGAATCTGGCAACGAATCCTTTTAGGGAACTGGGTCAAAGGATTTGTGCCCTGGAACTGGAACGCCCACCACTACGCTCGAATGGGTGTCCTCAACAGAGGTGTGGGTGGGGTTGAGGACGAAGGAGTGAGTGGGGTTTACAAACACAGAGTCTACAGGGGACGCAAATCCTACATAGTATACCTTTAAACCCTGTCCTGACATCTCTGAACAGGACATTTGGATGCTGCCATAAAAACCCAGCTGTGCACAGAATTTTGAAGTGTATTGTAATGAGACACTGTGAATAATGACGTATGCAAAACAAGGACAGTGAATTTAATTGATAGTGGCAGTGCATTGGCTGCCTGTTCAGCAGGCTCTGACCCCAGTCCAGTTGGATTTAATGCTCACAGACCTTTAGCTGGAGGATGACACCTGAGGCCGTGTCAGGTGTGGCTCACAGCAAGGAATCAAAGTCATTGAGCAGTAGGCAGTAGTGAGTAACCTTTACTACTATGGGAAACGCCAGTTATCCTCTAATTACTAATAATATACAGTATACAATTATTACTGTTACTACGCTGTTATTGCTGTGGTTTCGACAGGTCCTGGGATCAGCTCAGTATTCCTATAGCATAATGGTAGTCAATTGTAATACTACTATGGTCATATTTGCTACACACTTGTTTTGTGAGATGTTACTGGTGTCTGTTTTTTCCGTATTTCAGTCTCCTGTTAGCATTGTGTCTCCCCATGTTAAGTCTATGGACAATTCAGCATCCAAAGTTTTAGTGTTGAGGTCTCATTCAAATTTATTAAATTATTATTATTGCATAGTATTATTGATATTTAAGATCTGTAACTGAAGACACTGATCTTTTCAACAGATCTGGTCAAGAGGAAAAGCTATTCTGAAAAGTAATTTTAATCTCTCTCTCTCTCTCTCATGCACACACACACAAACACACAAACACTCACATAGTCAAAGCAAACCACAACTTGGATATAACGAGTGCCTCTTTGCCTTGACATCGCTTCTGCTGATCTAGTCTTGTTAGGTGTTTAACAGCAGATAAACATCTGATATGCTTTTTAAGATGTTTAATTTATAGCAATGTAACAATCTTTTGATACATATGATGCGTGATGCATTAATCAAGTGATTCATAATTAAAATATCTTATTGGAGACTCTTGCATGTGTTCTCAGCCTTTAATCAGTTAATTAAAATCATGATGGAATGCTAATTAGGGAAAAATGCTGAGGTCCCCAAAGATGGCCAGGGGAGGGGGTTGCCATGACAGTAACAGCAGAAGCAGAAAGCAGGGGCTTGTATTCTGGGTATTACTTCATAGAACCAGCTTTACATTATATGGGAGCAATATTTGCATAATGCAAACTACCCTCAAATATGTATTTACACTGTGAAGGTACCATCTGGAGGCTTTATCAGTCTTTATGTACAATTTTTCTATTTTCTTTTTTGCAGGAAGATCAGCAAATGAGTTGCTCTTAGTTTTGTATGAAACCCGGTTAGTTTTACACTTTAGAGAATATGTGAATCACTGATCACTGATATAATGGATGAACAAAAAAATGTCTGCATCTTCAAATATGGACATAGCTAGCCTATACCTTATAACTCAGATGTCACATTATGAATTCTAACAGCATGATGATGACAAATTTGTTTTCTCTCTACTTGAATATATCTGTCAGTTTCCTACGCTCAGGTATAAATCTCTCTTTTTCCTGTTTTTTTTATCATCCTTGCCCAGAGGATTAAATGGTATTGAAGCCGGTTCTTATGCAGAGTTAGTGTGAATTATCGGCTTTTTCCAAGAACACCTTCAAATCCTGATTAATTCACCATGGGTGTTAGATTGGGATTATCAACATAGCGCTATAATGTTTTCTGCTCATTCTGCACCGAGGGCTGAACTGTTAACAAGTTTGCTCTCTGAGTTTTCATGCAGCGCTTAAATTCTGAGGAAGGCAACTCTGGGTTTGGATATGTATAGACATCCTAATGTGAGGGCGGGGAAGGGTGAAGACCAGACGCGACCAAACAGGGGATCTATAAGTTACCAAAGGGCACTCCAGTAACCACTGAGTCTCGTGAGAGACGAAATAAGGGGGTGCTATACTCCTAGGGGACGTATCCCAAATAATGAATAATAAACCCCTAAACAGGTAACTGAGGAAGAAGGAGTATATAAGGAAAATAAAGGAATAGGGAAAAGAGAAATGAAAAATAAACAACTTCGAACCGAAGCTGAGAAAAAAATGTCTTTTCAAAAACAAACAGAAGAAGTTCTGAGGCCAACTAAAACCAGGGGGAAAAACTGATTAGTAAAGGGTAGAAAGGTTTGTGCCCCAACGGTGACACAATAACCCCTTAAAACCGCCGGCCTCAGAATCTGGACCTATACCGTCCTAATATCCTTTTCCAAAAAACAAACAAACTGAAGTCAGAATTCTTTTTTAAATCTCTTTGTTCTTAAATTCCTTATACCTTGCTCAGGAATACAACAGGGAACTGGCTAGAGCAAAACACGTTACACTCAAGCAACGTTCCACTGCCTACTGACGCTTTAAATACCCAGCCACAGGTGTGGCTGGTAATCAGCGGAAGGTGTGAGCAACCCCCAGGTGAAACAGATCAGAGGTAACCCTGCAGGAATGCATGGAATGTTCAAGCAGGAACAATCCTCCCACAGGAACCAAAAATAACGATTAGCCGAGTGGCTAATCTGCAAGCTCGAACTAATCGTCCCCACACACCAAAATAACGATTAGCCGAGTGGCTAATCGGAATGCTAACCACTGAGCCGGTGCAGGCACAGAAAAATGATCTACCTGCACAGAAACCGTGACACCTAATGACGTCCCTACGCAGTGGTAGACAAAAAGTAATTAGATCTGACATGCGCAAGCAGTGAAGACATAGTGGAATTAAAACAGGGGCTGCTTTAAATCCTGTTTCTACAGGACTGTTCTCTTTCTTATTAAATAAGGCTGTGTAATCCTCACGGGAATTAATGAGGAATCATTGGTTTGCAAAGTGACGCACAAATCATGCAGGGGTTCTCTTTCCTTCTCTCTCTCTCTGTAATAATAATAATAATAATAATAATAATAGTAGTAGTTGTATTAGTAGTAGTATTAATAATCATAATTATACTAAACTGGTTTATAGTATTTAATTTTGTGGGGGGCTCTTTGTATCCACCCTGAGAAGTGGATTGATTTCTATGTACTTCATGTTATCTGAGTGTTGCAGGAGCTCTCCATCAAAGACACATGCTTCAGATTCCATCTGTCATGAGTAGCTTGCCTGTTTTATGTTTTTCCAGCATCACCGCCTGCTCTTTTGTGGTATTTTATTCTTATTATTGGATAAATGGATTTACCTGATATGAGGGGAGACAGTGGGGTTTCAGCTGTCAGAGTAATGTTAATAAATGCAAGGACCAAAGCATATCCATCACTCTGCTTTTGTGTCCTCCCCATGTTCATATACATTATTATGGACATAATATCTGTAGATAGATGTAGATGGGGTCAGACAGTGAGAGTGGGTGAGCTTGGGCGAGTCTGTAGAGGTCATATTGCAGCTTTTTATGTTTTTATTTATAGCAGTAAATCAGTAAGTGCAGTTACTAAAAACAGGAAGCACTTCATATTTTACAGATTTAGAATGGTGAGCTGAACCATACAAGTCACAGTGTTTAACTTATCAGTGACAAGGGGTATTTATCAGGAAAGTCTGCAATAAAGAGTTTTAAACCACAGGAAGAAAATTAATAATGGAAAAATGACAAAAAAAGAGGGGCAGTGGGGAAAAAGAAAGGGCAAGAGATAAAAAAGAGATGTATTGAGACAAGGACCACAATAATGTCGGAAACCCTGTCTATAATAGGCATTCTTTGGGCCTGTGGCTCAGAGTTTTTGTTGAGGCCGTTTCCTAGAAATGACTGGATTCAGATGATGAGTGGTACACTACTGTTAATGCTTATGTAGCAAAGATAATTCCCCTCTGGATCCACTAAAACTCCAGCTGTAAAATATGCTTCAAAAAATGAGGGACATGAGCCTAAATGTTTAAGCATTACTTTCCATTAGCAAAAAAGAAGGTATTAAATTGAATGACTCAGGGTTATTTTATTATAAGCTATACCAGCTATGAGCTACATATTGTCATTTGCATCCCTGCCAAATCAGCTGTGAAAGTGGAGCAGCTGGCACTAACACCAGGGAAAATGAAACCAAATAAATCTTGTCACAGAACTTTGCCGGCCTCTTCATTAACATTGAGGAGGCAGAATCGAAAGCAACAAGATTGTTGATCATTTCAAAAGCAATGAAAATATTGCTAATATCTTTCCATCTCCCATGGTGTTCAGAAAATACCCCAGTTCAAGGGGGGAAAACCTGTTAAGTACTGAAGTAATATAGCCGTGTGTTCCTTTGGGAATATTTCCAATATCTCTCCAGTCTCCCACACTCTGTTTCTGTCCATGGTGTAAGGCTGAGATATTGTTTGCGAGCATGAAAACATAATCCACATTGAATCGATTCTATGTATGTGCTTGTTGCTCTCACTGGAAGAAACTCTGTCAATTTGTCAGTTAGCCAAGGAAGGTATGTATAGACTACACTCAAATGGCACAGCTATTCAAAGGGCAGTTATTCTATATCACTTTTAAATAAAGAGCATTGGCCTGGATTCAGTCATATTTTTCTTTAACTCTAACTTCCAGGTAAGTGCAACTGGCAAGTGGTTTTATTCACAAGTGCAATTTGCCAGCTTATTTTTGCTGTTTGCCTGGGAGTTACTGTGTTTGTGAAACAATATTAATTTGCGAGTGAGAGTTTGGGGGAAATTTTGTTTAAATCCTGTCCATTGTCTTCGGCTGTTATATTCTGAATTCATGAATTAAGGACAACATAAAGTGATCTTGTTTCAGCAGTGTGTACTCTGATTGGGTTTGGAAGCCAGTTCAGTTCTTCAGTGCCACTCTGAGATGATGTATTTCCTGAAACCAGTGTTGCTCTTTCATTTTCTAAGATTATGCACTTACTGACAATCAACTGTAATTTATCTACTTTGCGTTTAATGCTTTCTACTCATTGTCAATTAATCAAAGAGTAAATTGCCCTCTTTATGAGTTACTAAGCATATAAGTAATGACTCATCATGCTGACAAGGCCACTTATGCTAAAAAAAGTCCCAATATTTAGACTGGCTTTCTTTTTCATAGCATCTCAGTTAGATGTACAGGCAGGTTGGTGATGTAGACAAGCCAAAGCCTACAGACGTTTGAGTATGAGTCAGATAACGGCACAGTTTTTTTACTGGTGTGGAAGCTTTTTGTGAAATTCTAAATGATTTTCACTCTACAATGTCATGCTCAAGTGCTTTGCATCTCAACACATGATAGGCCAACTAGAAGGCATAAAAAGAACAAAATAGTAAAGGTGGAGTTCTCTGGTACCAGGAAAAGTGGTGCGATATACAGCTTTTTTATTTTTTTTATTTTTTACTTAAGTCAATAGAGCACTGTCAGAGAGTGCAAAATCAAAGACAAAGACTGCAGTGGCAAGTGCTCTGTTCTCATTGCATCACATGCTATGGAACTGCAGAACCTAGCAAAAAAAGGACTAAAAAAAAGTTTTCAGGTTATACAGATTTGCTCAAGGTGACACTATGCCCACAACTGAGGCTCCAAAGCCCTGTGGGGATGACAGCCAGCTGCGTGGAGCCGAACATTCGGCCAAGCTGACAGAATTGTTTCCTGCTGACTTTTCCCTTCTTCTCAAGCAGAACATAGATGTGTGACAGCCAAAAAGCCTAAGGCATAATGCATTTGTGTAAGTAATAGAATAGAATAACTTCATTTTTTCCCAGGGAGAACGTCAGACACTCCACCCTGACTGAGACTAAAAGGTTGCGTCTCAATTTAGGACCATCTTTCAATCCATCTATTGAATTGTTTCCTCTTTCAAAAAAGATAATTCATCCCTTAAGTACCACATATAATAAACAGAGAAAATGCTTTTGAATACAAATATACTGAGGGCAATTCACCAGAATTCCTTAAAATGTTCTTGAAATTCTTGTTGCACATGCTGTGATAATTGCCATATTTTATGTTTAAGAGTATTTTATGAACAACAGTATGTTTGTTTTGAGTCTTTGAAACACACCAGCGACCTCACTTTCTGATCATCCTTGTAGCTATGTAGGTAGCAATGGAATTCAGATATTGAATGCATGCTGTATCAGTATGTGAAAAATCTGTAAGCATCTGTAGGATTTCAGAACCATTCGTGCAACATTACAGTACAATAATCTACATTTGACGTTCTTTAAGTTAATCTTATAGTGATTTGTTATAATTAATTAAGCAAGTTTTCAAGTTTCGTTTTTCTGAGCACAAAAAAAACGTAAACCGGCACTGAAAATGTGGAGGAGCTGGTCAGGTGGAAAGCTGGCCAGTTACGAGCATTAAGCTGAAAATCTGCCGCTCAGTTTGACTTTCTTTTGTCTTTGTCATTTTAATTTGTTGTTTTACTTTATTGTTTTTCCCAGAACCCGTGAGGGGGAAGTGTGAAGGTATTTGTTTATTTGTTTTCATGTTGATGTGGGTGCGCTCTCTCTCTCTCTCTGTGCGGCAACCAATGGTGCACATCCGGAACTGCCGCATCGCCCTCCCAGGGGTCACACTGGCGTGTGACAGCCTTACATGGTCATTTTAACATACAACCCTGGGGTAGTTCCTGTGACGTTCCCCTTCTCCACCTGCTAGGTGTCTCTTGTTTGGTTTTCTCCCATGGTTTGATCTCTAGAGTATATTGGCCGTTGGAGGCTGGGGAATCGTTAGCATTTTTGGGATGCACCTGGGCCCGGTGCGTCCTGGTGCATGAAAGTGGGTGTTTCAACCGGGCTTGCTCTCTCCCTCCATGCCAGCACGGCATTCAGTTTTTTTTGTTTTTTTTTGTATTTGTTGTGTTATGCACTTTGCATTTCAAATTGGTAACTTCAAAAATTTGGTAATTGAGTTTTCCCTCCTTCCTCTTTTGATCTGACACTCAATACAGAAAGGCACAGATAAGCAGACTGGGCCCTTGAGACATCCTGTGGTATTACTACAAAGGAAACAACCGGCCTGTTTGAAACGGCACTGAAGCCATTTGCTTTAGTTAGATGTAGCTGGCTAACAGCATCAATTCTCCATTCTCAGTTAACAAAAAGAACCAAACCCAAAACAAGCAAGCACAGCAGGTGCATGTTAAATAATGCCACAAAGACTGTTAGTCACGTGGTCAGTTTCCATAAATGAAAGACCACAGAGGCAGAGGCCAGGTTGTCCCATCAAAATGAAGGCGATGCATTAATAGGGTTATTTCAGCTGCAGCTTCATTAGTCCAGGAAGAGCTTTTTTGTGTGCACTGCACAGGTTAAAATTGAGTTGGAGCTGCAGTGAGAAGCTCTTGTATGAGCGAGTGCACAGGTATTTTGGTAAAATGCCTCATTGATTTTACCCAGGCTTGAAGCAGGTTGGAATTGTTCTGTGTTGCAATCTCAGGGTAACGTCTCTTGGGAGAAATCCACTGTGTGTTAGCGTGTTTATCCAACTGAAGCCCCAACGCCACTCCTCCAACACACATACACAAACACACACACACACACACACACACACACTCCCCCCACCCAGCTGCCCCAGCCCCCTGGCAGCAGAATGAACTGCTCCTTCAGTAGCACCTGAATTGGGCTCCATGAACTGAGCAGTGCCTTAAGCCTTTTAAGCACTAATCCTGTGTTCCAAAATACCTGCCATTTCACCTTAACTATCAGACCACACATTCAGGATTAATGTCACCATGCTCATATTTTTTCTCTATTTATTTATTTATTTTTTGTCCCTGGGACTTGGGAACATTGAAGTAAAGTATTTTTTTTTCTAAAAAAAATTCCTTCTGAAGGTTCCGTGCCGATTTCAAGCAGTGATTCTGTTCTTGATCCCACATTGGGTATGAAAACTCATGCTACTTGAAGTGTAATAACTCCTTTCAAGTTTTATCAGAGGCTATTATTTTCAGGGTAGTCTGTTTCAGTATTAGGAGGTGATGCCCCTTAATTCAGTTGAGACTCTTGAATAATACTTTTAAAGTATTTTTCACTGTGTCTTGCCCATAATAATGCATGTGTATGGATGGTTACATTGACTCTATTCTTATGATATTGTTGTGAGTGCATTTTCTTTGTTTGATCAACAGTTTACAACCATTGAGCCTATGGCCTAGGATGTATTGTCTTTGACCAGAGTAACAGAGAAGTGTTTCTTTTGTCATGTCTTCAATGTGCAGTATCTTGGAGAGACAGATCAGCTGGTTCACAGGGCTCAGAATAAGAAAGGGAATTCAGAGCATCTGTCTCTCAGTGCCAGGGAGAATAACATAAAAAAAGAAATAATAATAATAAAGTAATATAAAATAACAAAAATCAAAGAAAAGTGATTTTTTTTCTCTCTCTCACTCCCCCCTCCCTTTGTCCCATCTCTCAGGTTCCATGGCAGTTCTGATCCCACGGCTTGACCTGGTCATCTCTTTTGTGGGAGCAGTCAGCAGCAGTGCCCTAGCCCTGATCTTTCCCCCACTGGTGGAGCTCGTCACTTTTTCAGACAGGAAGCTCAGGCCGGGCATGCTCCTGAAGGACATGCTCATCGCCGTGTTTGGATTTGTGGGCTTCCTGGCAGGTACATATGTGACCGTGGAGGAGATAGTGTACCCAGAAGCAGAGTCCCTGATTCAGGATGCACAGATATTTGGGGATCTCTTCAATGCCTCTGTTAGCCAGAAATTTACCACATCCAGTCCATTGACATCCATGTAACATAGCAGGTGGGGATTCGAAGGTCCTTCCTGACGTCCACTTTTCCTCGTGGTCCTGTGTATGGGCTCTTGGGCCTGCCTGGCCTGCACCCCCAAAATTTTGTGAACACACCAAATGTATAAACTCATTGAATATTTTTGTTTTTCTCACACTGAAACAAAGCTTTTTGAACCGGTACGCATAGGATCAGAAATCTTCGAAAAGCATTCCACTGCTCCGCAATAGCTTCAGCCCTGTCTCACATCAGGATGTGATATTTTCAGAGCTTTTTCTGTATTAAGAAAGACAAATTGCAAAAGCACAGAATTGCAAAGGAATGGCTGAGGCAGAAGGAGGAGGATGGAGGTCCCTAGGTGGAGTTTTTCCTGCTTATTTTATTGGTGGTGAATCTATAGTCCCTGAAATTGCTTCACCCTGTGAGGCTGGGTTTCTCCAAGTCTACAATGCTGAGCAGCCAGCACCATTTCATCTCCCCTCTGCTGCTGTGAGTGGACAGAGAGTGACTGCAGTATCTGAGGACCAGTCAATCTCAAGATACCACAGCCTGACCCAGAGAGCTCTATAGAGATATAATAAAGGGTTTCCCAACACCGCAAGCTCCATGACAGCTCCTACAGTGGTTAAATTGGAAGCCTCTTCCTTGGGAGAGGCGGAGAGCGGAGAGGAAGGTTTGAAATTGCTAAACCTAAGCCACCCTGCACTAGTGTGTGTGATGGTCACCAGAGAATGTTCATCCCACAATAGTGCCCCCAATATCATCACTCTTTGATGTTCGAGTCATCAAAGTCAGAGATGTATGCTGACATTCTCTTGAAGTTCACAATACTACTCAAGTACTCAACACAAATGGCACAATGGCAGCATTTACCTGCAGTTGGGTGTATTGGCACACTGCCACACAGACATTAGCATGACAAAGACAAGATGACAAGGACCAGAATAACAGAGGGACCAGTGTAGGTAGGGATGAGACTTGGGTCTATGTCTCAGTGTTGTAAAATTTCACCTGTGTCTTCAAATGTTTTGCATTTTGGGTACAAAATTTAAGTAGCTGAGCATGTGAAAAACCCACCCCCCAACCCCCATTTCAAACTTATTATTCCTATTATTATGTTACCTGTATTTATTTTTCAGTCTATAGTTGAAACTAGGAGTGTCAAAGCACATTGTGTACTATTGTAGTGTATGGTTGTTCAGTGCTTCAGAATGTCCATCGTGGCACATTGCTATGAGATGTTTGAAGAAAAAAGACAGTACTACTGTCTATATGATCCTGCTGAATTAATCTATTGTGTCCATCAATCTATTATGTCTAATGGGGGCTAATTTGCAGTGAGTGTTTTTGTAGGGAGAAGAATGCCTAATTGAATCCCACCAAGGGAGGTTTTACACAAAAAAGGACCAGATTTGATAGCCATGCCCATTCCAGAGCAGAACATTGCTCACAATTTAATTCCTTTTTTCATTATTAAAATTTCATTTCATTATTAAAAATCAAGAACTGCTGTTTTTTATCTTTTATATAATTCATATCCTGTTTTCAGTAGATCAGTTTCATAGATATATATCCTTACCATTGATAAGTAAGGTTACTACAAGAGACATGCAGAATTTATATAGAATTTCATGCTTGTGATTGAACACTAAACAATGCATTTTAACATTAACATTAAGATCTGTAAGAACAGATATATGCTGTGGTAATAGGTTATGTGGTAATAGAATGTGTTTTTTCAGCCCATAAACAAAAACTGCTCTTTGCAATTTAATTTAAGTATTAGTAAAGGAGGAGGTGGCATTACTAAGTCACGATTCTTTGCTATAATGGTTGACATTTTCACACAACCTTAAGAAACCTGCTAAATCATCCAAGGGCTTATAACATTTCTATGATCATTGTATTGTAACTCACAATACAATATAGTGCACTAGTATTGATTAGCAATGGTGTTAAATGGTTATCTATACTTGCTTATACAGTACATGTAAATATTAAAACACTTTTTTAACCTGTTTGGAACACTGATTATATATTGTTTCAGTCACTTGGTTTGAGGCAGGTTCAATGGAATGTTTGAAAATGATTTGCTTCAGTTGTGCCTAATTTCATGTGGAGGATTGTCTTCATTTTAGGAGGACTGTTTACTGACTGTCTGACAAGGAAATGGTGGAAAAAACATGGACTAGCATCTCATTGACAAAGTGACAGGTGAAATTGTTGTATCTTAAACATTACTTTTAAAAATCATTAAATATAAGTATAAGCTTTCATACATTAATATGCAAAGCCTCTAGCTTGCTCTGTTATTACCATCAGAAGCCCATTGAGTGGGATGGTACTAATGATACTAATGGTGAAGGTACAATTGGATGGAGCTATCGTGTTACCAGAAAAACACTGATTTGAAGCGGTGTATTTTTTGTGGAGAGCAAAGTCTCTTGGTTTGCACAAGTAACTGACAGCATTATACCTCCACAACTATTTTTCATGACACTTCGCTCCTCAGTCATTAGTACAGGCTATAGAAATCCTCTTCATCCTTCATAATATGCCTGGTCCTGGCCTGGGTCAAATACAGTAGAACCTCACAAATATGAACCTCAGTTACATACTGGCTAACCAATGTATGAAACTGGATGTAGCACAAGCAGATGTACCTTTTTATGGCCCTTATAATAAGACATCTTTTCATTTTTATATGGCTGATGCAAAAAGGGAGCATTAAACAGAAATAAGTGATAATTTCCATTGATAAAAAATCTAAATACACCTCTTACTCTAAAACTGGCATTTATAAATAGTACTGGAAGGAGACTGAGTTGAGTTGGATGGCCAGAAGCCACATGTGCATCCATAGATTGACATTATCTCACTGATGCCTTGTCATTTATGTCACAGCTAGAACCTTCACTGTGCTCTGAACTCGCTGTGGGTATGTCTCTAGAAATTTTTTTGGTCATTAGATTTCCATTTTTCCCTAATTTACACTTATGGGCCACATTCTTAAGCCAACTTATTACAGTCTGTAATGATTTCATTTCTGAGAATGCAAGGTGAGTAACTTTTGCTAGCAGTTGTTAACTATGCACAGGCTATCGTTATGTACCGTCTTATTCTGTTTCTTTCAGAAAGCCTACATAGAAAAAAATTACCTTCTAGTGAGATCCAGCGTCTTTTATTCTTGGTTATTCGTTTCTAAAATAATTTATAGCTAGAAAATGAAACCCAAAAAAAAACGAATTTGTTTATTTTGATTTCACTTTCAAAGTTATTTCAACATTGCAAATGACCCCAAAACATCCATTCCCAAAGCTTTGCGTTTCTATTGTACTTTATAATACTTTAACTCAACTCATTAGACACTAGTACATGTATTCAGATTCCTTACCATTTTGAACAAAATGGCAAAAACAAAAAACTCCTTTCATGTGTTTTGGCAATTGCCATGTTTCATTGGAAATTCTAAGGAATCTACAGGACCATTTCTCACTCCATTGTGTTCTGTGTATTATGAATGTTATTTTGTAGAGTACAACTTGAACATTCACAAAGGCACATTCATATTTAAGACTCTGACTGTGAGAGATATGGGTGTTCACATCTACTGCACAGGTTTGATTTGTCTCCTGTGTGGTACAGTAGATGTCACAGGTAATTGAGCTGAAATGTGGGAGTTTATTATAAATGTAATAAGAATTCATCCATTGTAATAAATGTATTTTTAATTTAATAAATGTGAGTCTATCCCAGAAGATGAGAACAGTTTGATCTCTTTTACTGTTGTGAATACCACAATGCATGTTGCAGTCTTTTTATCTTTCTTAAAATTACTATCTTTGCCATTTTATCTCTATAGGCTGGTATTCATGTTTGTTCCAATTCCAAGGGTTCAGTGTAAATTTCAATTAATTTTGTCAGCTGATAATTAAGAACTTGTGGCAAACAGGAACTTCTGAAAACCACAAATAAAAAAAATATTTAAAAAAATAATTATTTGCCAGCTGTGCCATTGGTAGTGAGGAGCACAATATGTATTTTTATATTTTTATCTGCAATTTCTCCATTTCATAAAATTTGGAATGTCCAGTCATATTTGTAGGACTGTTCATAACTACAAAAGCGTTTTTAAATGTAGAAAAATGACCATGTCTCTGTCGTCTGCTTCTTTACACTGAAGGTCTGCTCTACATAAGCAGCTGGTATAGACGCAGAGGAGTAACTCTCCCAATACTGCCTCCCTTGGCAATAACAAGGACAATAATTGGCTGCTTTATGTGGCTCCCGCATAAGGCAGTTGGTGCCAGTAGGATCAGTATTTTATTCCAGGCTGGGGGACACAGGCTCATCCCCCAACAGCACCACTCAGCAGCAAGGCTTTGCAGCTTCCATGTGATCGAGAAAAACACTTCACATGATCACATGGAAGCTGTATGACCTTGCTGCTGATTGGCTAATCAACAAAAGGACGCGCCAGGAAAAAATATGACTGCACCGCACCTCATGAGTGGCATTTGAACTTATTACACGCTCTATGCCACTGGAGACAAAACAATAACTAAGGAGAACATCACCTGCAAGGCACACGGCAACTACCCTACTACCCCCTCAAACATTGGTCAGTTCAATTCAGTTTAAGTTAGCAGTAGTTTAAGTAAACAGTCAGTCGCACCATAGTCCACAAAGGAATGGTCCTTGCATTGATGGTTATCCTAGGAGAAGGTGGCAGACAGGGGTACTCAGGTAATGACAGGGCTTGGTGTGGTGGTCTGGCTTGTCAATAGCAGGCCCTTGACAAGCACCGGTGTTTCCCTTCAGCTTTGTCATTCTGTAGAAAAATGGCCCGGGGCTCCACAGTTAAAGCAGAACCTCTGCCACATTCTCTGGTCATACTCCTGCTGAATCAGGCGGTGACCTGGCAGTCTGGATGAGGGCTGAATAGGAGGAACAGTACCGGACCGCTGAGATGACTGAGACTGGAGTTGTTGGATTGTCATGGTCAGGACCTACAGGGAGTCATAAATACTCTGCAAGAAGTTTTGATGAGTCTAACTCGAACTCCAACTCTGTGGGGGGACTGAGATGTGGACCAAAGTGTAGACACAAAAGGTATGAACTATGATAAACCGTAAATGGTGATTTAATAAGAATAAACACAGGGGGAAAAGTAAACACAGGTACAACATGGATACAGTGAGAACTACTAAAGGACTAAAACTAGAAAAGTAAACAACAACAGACTCTTGTCGAGAGAACACAACAAGAAAACACATGGCTGGAGACTCCAAGACTGAGCAACTAAAGAGGAAACAGACAACCTAAATACAAAGACATGCATGGTGCGGGTGCATGTCAGTTATGCAATAGGTTCAATCGAAGACACAAAATCAGTGCTTTGCCAGCCTCTGGCAGTGACAGGTTAGTGTTATTTCACTTTCGTTCTCAGTTGGACTAATTTCAAAGCGTATGCCCCTAAGTCAAAACTAAATCTAAATTATTTTAGCTCCAGATAAAATTTCTAGTGTCACCCCAAAACAGCCACACTTCTTGAAAGACAGGATGTAGGTAACCATTCAGATTTAAGTCTCCTAATACATTTGGGATTCTGTTCCGCCCCATAGGAGTGAGCTGTTCACTACTGTACTTCTGCACTCCCACCCCCTGAACTCAAAGAGGTGATACACAGACTCCTTTACTCCAGCTAGTTTAGGTATATCTGTTTAAGTACATCAGTATTTTATGAAACAGGATTGGTTAAGGCAATCATGGGCATAATTTTAGTTTTTACTTCAAATAAAATGTGGAAATGTACCTTTCTCAATGCATTTGCACATTAACTCTAAACTATAATTCTCTCTTTAAAATAAGTGAAAATTGTATTCAGGGGTTGATATTTACAAGCATTTTACTGGAGCTAACATGCATTAATGTCACTTTAGGAACATCTAAATACAGAAGAAAAACTGTGGTACATACTTCAGTAATTGTGCAGGTAGAGTTTTGTTAAATGTTCACAACTGGCCTTCTAAAATGTCACATGGCCACCTTGCCAGAAAGAACAGATAGACAGTACAGTGTAGAATAAGTAACCGCAAGATCAGTTCCATCCATTTTGAGTGTGTGGGCCGGTTTACTGTTCCTGATTAACTTAAGCTCCTTGCCCAGAAAACCTCACTGGGACTAATACAAAATAAGGGAAACTGAATCACACACAGAACTAAAGACACTTATAATGAACAGGGGAGACATACATTTTGATGTAAAAAGATTTGTTGAGTTTGATTGTCCTGGCTGTTGAGCATGTATTTAGTCCTCTTTTATATAGCACATCTGAAATTTTTTCTGTATTATGTATTGTTGTGTCGCCAATGTGTGTCTTCGCACAGATATTGTGTAATGTTTTTTTTTCTCCTGGAATGTCACTCATTTTCTTGGCACAGGCTAGCTTTTGGCTTAGCTACAGTTTGTCTTTTATTCATTGGAATTCCTTGCAGAAATTCGTCCACCTTATTCTTTTGAGAAAAGTTGAAAATTATTCCTATGATTTCATTTCATTTTTTAGTAGAAGAGGATATTTATTCTCTGGGTATTTCCATCTGCCTCAGCATTTTCTTCTGATCTTAACCCACAAAAATGCAAATAGAAAATGGCAACTGACTATATATAAAGAATTTTGCAGTCATGCTCTGTGATTTTGTCTCAACAGTTGACCTCAGCAGACAGGGAAATGGGAAGTTTGGCACGCTCTCTCTCTCTCTCTCTCTCTCTCTCTCTCTCTCTCTCATTCTCTCAGTCACTCATTCTTATGGTGATTAGAGAAGATTAGATTTGAGTGGCAGGATATTGGACAATCCCCCTCCCCCAACCACTCAATAAAAAAAAGAAAAAGATTTTCCTGAAGGCTTGCTCAATCAATCAAACAAATCCCGGATGTAAGCAGATTACATCACTGATGCATTTTATGAATTGATTGTTTCTCCGTTCTTCGACCATTCATTCAAGACTGTTTGAAACAGAAATAGGAATATAAAAATAGAAATAGTGCAATAGATAGAACAATATAGATATATATATATTTAGACACTGGATGACACATTGGAAATATTTGTTTTGTTTTCAATTACAAATTCAAAATGGACGATGTCTCTATCTGCTTTGGACATTTGTCTACTTTTGAGTTTGAAACCTTTAGAGCTATCAATGCTTCAGGAAACATGAACAATCCATTAGGATGCACTGGATTAGGTCAATTGATCAGGTTAAATGATTAAATAACCGAATCAGCTTTTATTTTTCCTCAAGTAATTAATCAATGAGTAGCTCCCAAGGCATCCATCACTCATAGAATGAAGTGTACACCATTTTTGTAGTGGTTAATCTGCAGTGAGCTTCATTGATAGCACAGTTGGATTTGCTAGGCTGTGACATTGAGAGGCACCACCTCAGTTTTTATTGTGTTCTCAGCATTTTATGGCAGCCCATAGAAATGCAACGCCTACTGAAGATTCTGCTTATCCTCGTCTTTTGTATTATTGAAGGGCAAATTCATATTGATGCTCATGCTCGACTACAGCATCTACTGAACTTTTGTTTATAAATTAGGATTATTGAAGGTGCTTGCAGCAAGGAATTATAGGCCTCAGCCTGACCGGATAAGCTCGACCCCCAACCCCCCCGGCCCCCTTTGTGGCGTCCACTGCAATAGGGTTAAAAGGTCACCAACAGATTATTCTAAATTCTTTGATTTTCAGTCCTATAAAGAAGCCACAATGACATATAAAACCCAGGCCATTATGTAATGCATCAAGGCAGCACATATCAGCTCAAAGAGGGACATCCACACTGTGCAGGATCAAGATCTCCCTGCCTGCGTTCTGGTGGCTATGCCTGCCTAATGTGTTTTAGGCATAGTTACATGCATGCCTAATCTACACTACTCCAGTTGATGGGCTGAACAATTGTTAGTTTTTAAGCCACTTTAAGCCACATTAGTGTATACAATACTGGGTGGCATACTTGCTCATAACCAAATGAAAAGAAAGTAGGGTCTGGACAGAATCAGCATTTGTTTTTAACCCGTAACTTACCTGCAATGGTGTGTCCATTCTTTTTTTTTACATTTTTACTGTTGTTAAGTTTGGTATCAGTGACTGAGGGATGATGTGAAAATCACTGTTAATGCTTGCTTAACTCACGTTCTGTAGACTAAACGCTAAATCTTTAATGGCAATTCAATCCCTTTAATTGGGACATCTGCAAACAAATATCTCAAATTTAACCAAGGAGGGGATATATCTAACTTCAAAGACAGAGAACTGAAAAGATGTTAAAATACAATTTTACAATAAGACAAAAAACGGCAATACATTACATAGTTGTACTGATCAACATAAAATAACAACTACTACACCCAAACATATATATAACATAAAATATAATTTGGAAAGATAATATTAGGAATTGTTAAACTCTCCGTACCATTTGTGAGGAACAATCATGAATATTTAATTCCAAATTAAAACGAAAGACACCTCTGTCCGTTATCCATAGCCATGAAAACATAGTCAGCATAATACAGTAAGCATAGGCAGAAAGTTATGGTAAGTCAAACTAGGAGGCATGATGGAAAGCTACTACATCAAGGTAACGATACAAGAGCAATATACAGTAAGTGCTGGATGGAGATTCAAGTGTAACGTTAAAGTACTAGAGGAAAAATAAGAGTGATCCTAGATTGGGAGTGCTTTGCAGAGTAGTGATAGTTAGAACAGGTGCAGTCTGAAGAGATGTGTCTTCGGACAATTGCGGAAGTTGGGAAATGAGCAAGTGGTTTGTAGAGGGGAGTTCGTGCCACCACTGGGGAGTGAGGGTGGAGAAGCTCCGCGGTCTGGATGAGCGAATACCATTCACCCGAATGGCAGGGAGTGAAAGTAACCCTGCTGCGGCAGTGTGGAGTGGTCAAGTTTTCAGATACATGCAGTTTTTTTCCAGAGGTGACAAACATGTAGCTGATGTGGATTTTGTGAAATGAACAGCAGAGCAAGTAAATTACAAGGAACTTTATTTTTTTGGGTTTCTTTTGTTGTTTTTTTCTTTTCACAACATTAACTTCAGAATGAGGAGAGAGGGGAATTAGTTAGCCAGGACACCAGAAGTGTAAATATTGGCTGAAAGACCAGAAATAGCCTGTATCCAAAGCATTTATCTGTTCAAGGTACATGAAGTTATCAGATTAAAGTGAGCAGCAGTAAGCTTCTCCTGTGTGCTGTAAATGCTTCTCTCTGTGCACATGACAGATAGCCGCTGAGCGTGTAAAAACAGGCATTTGTATTCCGCCCATGACCTGCACTTTATACTTTTTCAGTATAGAGGGATTACATAATTGATGCCAAGGATTCAGGCCAATTCTTCTTATGCTGGTGTGGGCCCTCTAGACAACTGCCGTGTGTGACATCATGTGTAGAGCTGCAAAAGCAAATACAGTACGTGTCCTCATGAAGACACGCAGGTTGGGAGGTAATTTTTTAAAATAAGAATCTGATGCACATTATTCTAGGTGTTTAATGGGAATCACAGCAATGTCCTTAATGGAAATTTACACCAAAAAATATATATTCAATTACAATTAGGCCTGATGAGGAAAGTGTGTCTGAAATTTCTGCTATTTCTTTGGGAGTGTATAGAAAACATAGAAAACATGGAAGTCCAGAAGCAGGCCAGACTTCATGACCATATAAGGATCCCCACGTTTCCCTACTGTGCAGTCTCTGGCTCAGATTTGTGTAGCATGGTGGGATCAAAACTGCACTTCCACAGCTTCAAACCACTTTTCACAAGCTCATGGAAAGTCAATAGGTCACGTCAGAGTCACTTTGTCCATACTTTTCCTACAGTTTATGGCCAGAACGTCATGCACTAAGTGCATGAGATACAGTGACGTGCAGTGACGCAAACTGTTCCTGAGTTGTCCCCAAAATATTGTCGAAATGACACAATAACTTAACACATCAGCGCATGAGGTGGTCAGAGGCCCCTAGGCTATAAGCTATAAGCTGACTGTCACATTTTAGCAGTTGGTGTGCGCAACAAGTAAATCACAGAAATGGAGGTCTTTGCTGTCTGTCTTCCATCCAATGTGCTTCATGCCTTACCATCATGCTCTTCCTCGGGTCAGTGATCCACCATTACCAGCATAATGCTGGGAGCATTGAGGGTTCACTTTATCACATTAGTTCTTGCTAGCTACTGCTATAGAGCTTGATCCCCCAACACCAACACAACCACCCCCACCTCCTACCTTCCCCCTTCCGGCAAATGTCTTGAAAATTGCATTTTAGTGCTTTCAGTGAGACCCCTGTCGATTGACCCTGCTACTGATTACAGTTGCACTATCTACAGGGGACTTTATCACTAGATATCCCATCTTCCTCAAAGTCCTTCAAAAGATGGACTTATAGATTGGTATTGTACAAATGCCCCATACCATCCTTTGAGACATGATACATCAGGAGTGTATCATTGGAAACATGAGAGTGGTCTAAAAGGGCCAGTACCTTTGGTTAACCCATTGGGTTTAGGTTTATCAGAGCTTTATTATATCACATTTTATCACTTAAGTATACATAATTTATTGATTGTGTAGTCATAAGCCTGGTGTTTTATGATACACAGCATGCACACTTTTGAATTGTAAAGCAGTTATGTTGTTGCGACCTTCCCCTAGGTTAACTAAAAAATGCCAGTTTAAGAGCAATGCAATTCAATCAAATCAGACTTGTGGAATATCATCACACTTGATTCAAGGAACATCTTAGCAGCAGTAAATAATCACCCTTAGATGGTCTCTTAAGCATCCCTTTTGAAAGCTTTTCAATTTAATGTCTGTGAAATATCCAAGATTTAAACTTAAGCTCACTTTATTATACTCTCAATATGCAGTTTTTTTCTACCAGTTTAATATCATGGGAAGGACACAGAAATGTGCCACTGCAATTACATAATGATAAAAATAATTCTTAAAACAATGACAGCAACTGCAATAGGGACAATGTATGTGACAAAATTATCTATACAATGTTTTGGTGTCTGATCATAACACCAAGTTACACTGTTCACTTTCTGTCCTCACCTTCAGGTCCATGAACAGGTTAGTCATTAGGCAAGGCAGCTTTATTTGTATAGTATTTCATACAGTGGGGCAGGAATTACTCGCAGGAATTAAATTAAACCATTAAAGCCATGGTTTAATACGTTTAACCAAAACAAGTGGAGTTCACCTTGTTCTGTCAATTTTTATGTAATAAAATCAAACAAATGAGAAAAAATGAATTCCATAACTTATTAATTTTTTATATCACACAACCAGGAGTGTAGAAAGTCATCTTGTAGTCAAGTAAATTGTATGAGCCAAACAGAGCATTTCTCCACAATAAGAAAAAGACGAAAAAGAGGGCAAAAATGGGATTTATGGGAGAGTAGCAAGGCAGAAACTACTGCTAACAAAGAGAAACATTGATGATTGGCTCAAATTTGCAAAACAGCACCTGGATGATCCCCAAGCCTTTTATGATAATGTTCTATGGACAGATAAGTCAAAAGCGGAAATGTTCAGACGACATGGGTCCCCTTATGGCTGGCGTAAAGCAAATACAGCATTTCAGAGTAAGAACATCATACCAACAGCCAAACATGGTGGTGGTAGAGCTGGGATGCTTTGCTGCCTTGTGACCTGGACAATTAGCCATTATTGAAGGAACCATGAATTCTGCTCTGTACCAGAACATTTTTAAGGAGAATGTCCGGTCCTCTGTTGGTTAGCTGAAGCTGACATGTAACGTATGAGCAGAAAAAAATCCTGCATATGCACATTATAGAGCTTTTTATTTACTGTTACAATTATTCTGCATCTCTGTTACAATTGTGCTGGCCAGGTGGTATGAATGTAACATTGGGCTACATGTACTTTGGTTTTAATTGTATCTGCCTCGATTAAGTTATGAATGTAACTGAAACAACAAATGACTACTGACATGTCAAAGATGTTTGAAGTTAAATTTCATAGTGCTAGGCTAAATACTGTATTTTAATGAGCAATGAGTAAATGAGAAAAATACAAAAACTATTACATTTATAATGACTCTTCCCTACTTTAGCTGTAATTTCCTCTAATGCAATTTTCTTTCTCACTGGAACAACACACATCTTAAATACCGGTAGTGAATTTAAATTAACTTGCTTTGGCTGTGATCATTCACATAACCAGTCTCAGTAAATATCCCACTAAATTGAAAACATGCAGCGATGCATAATTGTGCAGCCCTGATGGTAATTTGAGGCATGCTTAGTAAATATGGCCCTTATTTGTTTGATTGAATGTGGTACCTTGTTTTACAATGGATACCGTATAATGTTCAGAGAAGCACAAGGGCTGTGGTTAGCAGCAGTCACAGCAATGTCAACATGCAGGATTTCAGGGTCATCTGGCAGAAACAAGGAATCAACCACACAGTCAGTAATGGCAGCTTGGAATGGCATTAATGTATCAGCAATGCAAGGCACCGGTTGCATTTCCATGAACTGAGACTGTGTTAGCATCATACAGCCATTGTCCTTGTTACATGTCATGTTGCCAAGGGCACAGCAGAATGTCGTTGTATTGATTTTCCTCACTGCTGGTGATGCTAACATGTCTCCGCCGTCTGAAGTTTCATTAAAATTCATGCATGGCCCAGCAGAGGGATCCCTGTGGAATCATGGCCAAATAAAACCACTTTCGCGATGTAAATAAAAAGAAGTAATTGCCATGTTTTCTCTTTCTCTTTTCAACCACAGAGGAAAGTTACTGGCTCTGGCTGTGCGCTGCCAGCCATGGTTCATGTCAGTTGACATTGGAATATTCCACACAGCAGTCCTGTAATCCTTTGGCTGGGAGCACATTTGCTGGCGGGGTGCTGGTAATGCCTGAAGCTGCAGGTGTGCCCATGTTCCTGCTGGGATGCATTGATCATGAACATCTCTCCTTGGGAGAAATCCAATGGCAAAGAGAAACAGTTACATACAAATACCTCAACTGGAGTGAAAAACATATTACATATTTTAAAAACTCCACCAATCAGAAATGAGAAATCTGACTCCAATAGCTGCTCTGTTGTTTTTGGAAATGATCCTTTTGTTTGAAAATGTGAACAGCCAAAGCCTTTACATAATGTTATTTCATTAGGCTTGTTATGACAATAGACATATGCATGCTTTATGTGTGAGTGGAAACAATGTGACTGCATGCAGTATATGTGTGTGTATGGTTTGTTTGAGTGTGTGTTCATGTGAAATGTATGTACATGTTTGCATGTGTGTGTGTGTTTCAGCAGCCATACCACCATGCACCCTGCTCCTGCTGAATGGCTGAAGCTAAGCAAGTGTGGGCTTGGTTTGTACTTGGATGGGAGACCACCAGTGAATACTGAGTTGCTGCTGGAAATGGTGTTGGTGGGCCAGCAGGGGACACTCTCCCCTCTGGTCAAATAAACCCCAATGCCCCAGTGTAGTGACCGGGACACTGTACTGTGGGACATGCCGTCTTTCGGATGAGATGTTAAACCAAGGTCCTGACTCACTGTGGTCATTAATGATCCCATGACACTATTCGCAAAGAGTAGGGGGTTCCCTGGTGTCCTGGCTAAATTCCCGATC
The DNA here is from genome assembly GCF_018555375.3 of Anguilla rostrata. Taxonomy (NCBI): domain Eukaryota; kingdom Metazoa; phylum Chordata; class Actinopteri; order Anguilliformes; family Anguillidae; genus Anguilla; species Anguilla rostrata. The sequence continues at coordinate 22,543,222 of NC_057944.1, forward strand.
TAACTCTCTTCAATTTGCCACCTAATCATCCCTTGATTTAATTGGCTAAAAATGTTCTCTGTCCCTCTCCACCTTAGCTAATGTGTGGTGAGCGTTCTGGCACACAATGGCTGCCGTGCATCACCCAGGTGGGTGCTACACATTAGTCGTGGGTGAGCAGAGTTCCCACTCATCACTGTAAAGCACTTTGAGCGTTTGGAAAAGTGCTATATAAATGCAATGATTCATTCATTCATGTTTGTGTGGTGTGAGGGTGTACTGTATAACTCTGGTATACTGAAAGGCATCAACATAGATTGGGTCTTTTGAACAATAATGTATAAGATGTTTTGAAATTTGTTCTTGACAGAGTTGTTTGTGAAGATGCTCTTCTCTGTATGGGGAGATGTGCTATGATATTCATTCTATTGCTTTTAAAGGGTAAGGTGACAGACCTGGTCTGTCTTAATAGGAAGCAGGCCTCACCACACCTATAGGTAATTTATTAATTTAACCCAACCTCTGTGACAACACCACTGCTGTGAACTTAATTCACCACACCCAAATATACTACCTTCTCTGTTACCTCTAACACTTTATAATATGTTTATAATGCCATGAAGACTGTGAAAACAGGCCCTTGAACTTGGTTTGTTCCCATCGTTGAACCTCATGTTTCTTATGTTTAATCAATTTCCTCCATTAAGAGAGCTCTTCACAGGTCTGCCCTCTGAGAATCTGACAGAATCCAAGGGGGTGTGAGGATGGACCCATCTTGCAACTCTCTCTCTGTTCTGTGTGTCTGTGTATGTGTGCACGCATGTGTGTGTGTGTGCGTGCGTGGTACTGGTCTGCAGACAAAAGACCACCCGTGTTCACCAGTCTCTGTGCATAAGCCTGAACAGTTCACATCTGCCTACACCAGGGAGAATGAGAGAGAGAAATTACTTGCTTACCTTGTCTACACATGTGTGCGTGTGAGCACATGTGTTTGTGTCCTTGTGGACATACAAGTGTTTGTTTCTGCATATTCAGTTTGTTAACAGAAAGAGGAAGGCAATAGGAATCCCAGCAGTGATGGTTTTGGTGGTTCTGCACTGGCATGGGATTTCTTAGGATGGTTGGGTGCCAGTGGAGGCTCCTTCAGGTAGGAAAAGGAGGCACAGCCTCCTCAAAATAAAAAAAATAAAAATATATAAAAAATAAGAATTAAGCAAAGTCAATAAAATTAATAAAACAAGCTGGGAAGACGGAGTCAGTTGTGCTGAAGGCAAAATCGACCCTGGTTCAGTTTTTTTCACAGCTTTGTTGTTTAACATATACGTTAGCTTTATGCTAACCTAATGATGTTCATGCACAACTGCAACAGAGCCAACAGTTCAGCATTTAGTTTGGTCTACTAATTTATTTTCTTACATTAAATACCACAAAATGATGTTGGCTAACTGCTCTTGTATAAGCATCCATCGTAGGTTTGTTAAAAATAATTCATGTATGATGTGTGTAGCAAATTGTTTTATTCAAAGAATCTGCAGTTGATGACCGAGACTGGCAAAGATGCATGTGCAGATCACAGACACTAGAAACCAATGAGCAAGGGGAAGCTGTCTGAAACATGACACCACTGTATTATGAATAAAAATTAGTCCTTATATTTTGTATTCCACCCTTTTTCCTGGTAGAGGTCCAGGAAAACCTTGTCTAATATACACTGATTTTAAAATGGTAATAAATCACTTTGTGTCTTTTTGTTAACTTTAAGGTAAGGGACACAACTGACCCTGCCTATAGGCAACAACTGACCCTGAGGATGGGGTCAGTTGTTCCTTTGAAGTCAAAGTGTACCTTTCACATTATCGACTGAATTAATTGAACATTACCAAAAGTGAATAGTCAGTATTAAGTTGTTAATTTGAAAATGTTGTTGTTCTTGAGCAAGCGGTCTCTTAGCAATCATGTAAAAGACCAACTGACCCTGGTCTCTCTTATTTCTTCATCATCATGGCAATGCAATATTTAGAATAAGTGAACACAGTGTTTAGCCGGATGATTAATCTTGTACTCCTGCAAATGTATGGCATGTATTTTCACCAACAGTTAAATCTATTTTTTAAAGTTGGCAAGTTTGTTATCTTCAAACTAAGTTGATCAGAACAGAGATAATGAACTGTGCAACATTATAAATCTCCCAAGGGTCTTGGCCTAAAGACCGTGCCAATCCGTTGACCACTTTTTTATTTTTTGTGTGTACCTCTGAACTGACAGAATTCACTGCCACAGAGACTTTCTACCACTCCACATATTTATTTTTGTTTGACACACCACTACTTAAGCCCCAAAAAAACTTCAATTAAAGTTCCATGTATTTTTTTCACACTGCGCTTCATGGTGAATGTAGGAGTGGACAGTGTGTTCATGTGAGCAAATGTACACTGATTTAATCTGGACATTCTGATTTATCATGAGCAAAAAAGGTACATGGTGTTTGGTAAATCTGTGAAAAAGCAGAAACGTGTATGCACATATGCGTCATGGTTTTGGGTGTTAACACCATTTCTTTTCCAGTCTGCGTCATTCTTTTGTTTATTACGGCCATTGGTTTTTTTCTGCGCCTTTTCTTCAGTTATTACGGCCTTTAAGTTTTCTTCCGTTTTCTTGATTGAATTATACGCGTGCAAATCTCTTTTTACGATTTGCACCTGTTGGCGTTCTATTTAAACCCCTAGCAAACCCATAAGCTTTGCTTTAGTGTCAACTTGCGTTACACGAAAGCCGGTAACTTGGTCTGTTTTGGTAAGAGGTTTAGTTATTTGTTCAGTACTAGATCAGTTCCTCTTCTGCGTCCTTTGACTTACGCGAAGAGAACTGCGGAACTGAATTTTGAGGTTATTGGATTGTGGGCTACAGAGTTGGCACCACTAATTTACTCATTTCTCCTACTCTCTCGTGGTTCTTTTGACAGTCCTCTGTGCTAGGGCTGTTTTCTTAAAGTTCTCACGTTCACCATTCTTTTCAGACTGTTTTGTTTTAGTAGACTCGGTACTCCTTAAACATTAGTTCTTCACCCTGTACTCGGGGCATTAAAGCTTTTTCTTTGGGATAGTCTCCCATAGGAGTATTGGTTTTCTTTTCGTTTATTTTTTTTCCCTATCCTTTTGTCTCTAACGAGACTTAGTGGTTATTCCGCCCCAGATGGTTAATTTAAAGTATCCTGCTCAGTCGCGTTTATGGACTTCGAGCATTAAGGGCTGTAGGGACAGCTATGCTGACCACAAATCTGTTTAAGCCGTAGCCATGGTAATCAAAGTCATTAAGCAACAACTCTCCAGATTCAAGCACCTCTGTCGTCTTGGAGCAGATGATGGCTTGCGAAAAATGGGAAAATCGATTATTAGTTGCCGTCTTCGAAAAAAGTGCTCTGAAATCATTGAAAGTATAGTGTCATTGTTTATTGTAAAACAAGCTATTTCAAAACTCAATACAAACTCACTCACCTAAACCACACATTGTACCGATTATGCGTTAAGTGTTTTTCCCGTAATAGATCAGCAGGCTACGGTGGCTGAAGGGAGCAAGTCAAATTCACGCCTGTGCTAAAGAGCATGGATTTAGTTCTGGTCACCGTAGCCGTTCCCGCAGCCGTCGACGCTTAAAGGCCCTGTTGGTAATCCCATCTGGCTATGGGCTACCGCCAGTGTGTTTTAGGTGATTATTTGACCAGCTCAGTCAGCTTGGTGTCCAGTGGTGACCGACGGTAGAATCGGGCAAAATGTGCACTTAAATCATGGCATTTATTGAATTGCAGTATGTGTGGCAACTACCGCTATTCACATTTTCATACGAAACTGTTCTGGAATACAATTTCCAAGTCAGGATCTTCGGATATGGTAAAACAGGATAGCTGTGGGCATATACCCAGACAGAACCGCTGCTAAAACGTCAAGAGAAAAAGGCCTGCCTGCTTTCCTCCAGACCCACAAGCTGCTTCTGTTGGGTGCAGAAGGGATTACCTTTGTGTTTTTGATTTCAGTAGTAGTGTCTGTATTCTGATTGCCCCAGACAGTTTTTATGTGCAGTAAAGTATATTTTCAATTCTTACAGAACTTTCTGAATCCAGTCACTTTACAATGGCTGGTATATTGGGATTTGGTGGTTTGATGTAGCCTACATAAAAAATAAAAAAACCTGAGTCTGGTGTTAAGTTTCCAGAGGCTTACATATGAATGGATCTCATTCACGTTCACAGTTTTCTCCCCTCAAGACAATATCACTGTACAAGCCATTTTGGAATTACTTGAAGTGTAGATTCCCCATAAAATTGAAGGTTCATTTAAAGTATTATTTGATGGTACTGAGTGATCTTCATGTTAAAGCCTTTCTTTCCTGCAGAGAGACGTCTTTTAAAATGACAATAGTGTACCTTGTTCAAAGAGTGCAGGCGGTTACCAAATGACCTTATGGTCACCAGATCTATACTTGGTTGTGTGCATCAAAGTGCTAATGTGATACAAATTTTGAAATATTACCAATGTGATTATAAATGACTTCATAAGTAGGCTAATTAACAATAATAATGCCTGTGTTCTTGTGTTTAAAAAAAAAAAAAAAAAAAAACGGTATATTAGACCACTCTGCCAGCATATTAAATGTATGAGTCTTTTCTTATGTTTCTTCTTTCTTTGCAGAGTTGCAGTATTTATGTTCATATTTCCCCTGTGTTCCACTCCTCTCCACATCCACTCTGCACATCTGTCTTGAAATGCTTTAAAAACCTGGGTTACTAACTTTAGCTCAGGGAGTGTATTTTTAGCCTCCCTTTCCAGACGGCACTCTCACCCCCCCCCCCCCCCCCAAACACAACCCCCACAATCAGCAAGCGTGCCAGTCGTCAGAAGTAGGCATTGACACCCTGCCTCTGAAGTGAGGGAAATCCATGCATGCGAACGAGGCAAAATTAATGAGGCTTTCCAAACTCAATACACTTAACTGTGAGCCTCCTGCCTGTGACATAAACCCTGATAAATGACATGACTGGTTATTTCATGGTATCATAAACACTCGCACACACTCTGCATTTGAACTCCCATAAAAATAAAAAACTAATAAAAAATGAAAAAATAAAACTTTTTTGCACTGTAAAAATGTCTTCTCATAAAATTAACAAATTGTAATATCCATCATTTCCCAGAGGGGCATGAGAAGGGGGTGTACCAATGATCCATGTTTGTCAATATTAATTAACCTTAATATTTATTGAACTGTGATTGAACAATAAAATTTTTCATTATACACTGTGAAACTCTAAGCTTGATGTCGCCATAGCATGGCAGAATGAGCATTTCCTTCTGAAGTAGTTTGAACAGAAAATGAACAGGTCTGGAAGGGGGGGTTGGCTTGGGGGGTGAAAGGGGGCCGTTAAATAAGAGAAGGGAGTTCTGCTTTGCAAAAAACAAAAGTATTTTTGGTGTCAGACTCAACACGTTTATAAACATCCCTCATCGCTTCCTACGTTGCCTATTCAAACTACTCAAACTAGCGGTTATTTAAAAAAATAAAAAATAAAAAATTCTGCTAGAAATACAGACAAGATGAGCTCTTTATCCAGATTGAATCTCTAAGTTAATTGGTGATCACATTACTTGCACTGAATCCCAACTTTTAATGTAAGGAGACCAATCAAATTGTAGTGACTTTCTGCTCTCACCAGGAGCTCAATTGATGAGCTGTGTGTTTGCAAGAATTCAAGCTCTCTGCTGGGCTGCAAAATGATAAAAAAGAAAACCGAAAAACTGCAGTAAGCTAGATAATGATACTGCATTGATAACCTGTGGTTCAGTCCAGGTAATGCATTTTCAGAATTTATTAGCGGGCAAATTGCTAACCTGCATTATTTCAATATATCACAGACACATCAGAAATGTATGAGGGATGATGGCTGTTGTCCTTGTTGTTTCCATGTCAAATTCTGCCACATCTGCAAAGCCATCACAAGCCAGGGCCGATGATGGAGGGAGGTCTTGTGTGAGTGGACTGGATCTAAATCTGAAAGTCTGGTCATTTGGGGAGAGCAGAACAGCGCTGTGATGGAAGTCAAATTAGGGAAGAGATTGAAATGTGTCCTCTACCTGGCACAATAATTACAAACTGAGAGGCTTAGACTAAATTAAATTAAATTAAAGCTCACATATCTCTTTCTTTCTCTCACTGTCTCTCTCTCTCCCTCCCTCTATCTTTCACACAAACACACATGCACACTACATCTCTGACTTGCTCTCATAAGCACACACTCTCTCTCATATTTTCTAAAATTTGTAATGACCTGGTCTAAAATTATTTAGAAATGGATGTAACTCACAATCAGTCGTATTATTGTGAGAATAAGGCCTATTGGGATAGATATAGGAAGTGATGGTGATATTGTTTGACTGCAGCTTATGGAGCACTCATTCCAAGCCAAGTTGGTGTGACTGGGCTTTTCCCCTATGACACTGCTATCACCACCATACCACACCTCAGCCTGCCCTGCCTTCTGTAAAGTGTTCTTTCTTTAACGTACACTTTCACTTCGAGCCACCAGGTGGCGTGGGACAAGCTTCTTTAAACTCAAAATAAAACAGTGATTCAAAAGTTTTCAGGTCATTCTGAATCTGCATAACCCTTACAATTTAGGTGGTTTCATTTGCATATTATTCTGCATATGCTCTGGAGGACCATATGTTTGTTTTTTAGATGAAATATAAAGAGACAACCATGGTAACATTATTTGACATGGTCCTCATGACATGTAAATGACAGTACTATTACCATGGCATAATATTTGTCATTCACAAGATTCCCTGTCCATCACTATGAGACATCCATGTTATGGGAGAAGGCTTAGACTGGCAGGGGTGTCATAGCAGCACATGTCATATGAACATTGTCAAGAATTTATTTTTATAGGTTAAGTGGAATGCGCATGTTGATATATAGACTGTGTACCAATGCTCATCTTCTGTGATTGACTCCACTGGGGGGGAAAAATTAATTACATCCCTACAACAACTCTTGAAAATACAGGTGACTATGACTCCTTAAATAGAGACTGTTTGGTCAACCGAACAGTGATAACACAACTCATGCCTTATCAATATCAAATCTTCTTTGCTGAAAAAAAAAAGACTGCTAATGCATTGAAATGTGTCACAAAGGAACATGTTTGTGCTTTTTCTAAAGAATCTGGGACAATCAGCAATGTTTGATGTAAAGAAGGGCAACAAAAGAAAACTGTTCACAGTTGGCATGTTCTAATGTTTAGAAAATGTTCTAATAAAATCCCAGTTATCACCTGTCTGATTATTGATTAGAGTATGCCAGTATATTTAAAACATCAGCTTACAACCATTTAAAACATGATTCCAGTATTTTTTAAAAAGTTAAAATGAGTGTATTTTAAGTTCACCTTCAAAGTTTTGAACATCTGAGCTCAAACTTATTTTTGATGTGCTCCTCTCTCAGATGTCCTACTGTATGTTTCTACTTCAAGATTTCAGACAAAGGCATCATAATACATTAAAGGGAGTCTAAGACTGAAAATGTGCTGCTGAGATTATGACTATCTGCAGTGGAAATTCAGTCAAAATGGTGCCCCATTACCAGGAGAAATGAGGGAGAGTATCACTTCTACATGTGTTGTCTGTGTCACAGTAGGCCATTCGATATCCCTGTTTATGTCCACATCCAGTAAACAAGAGAAGAGACAAAACATGTATCTAACTGACACTACATCCAGGGGAGATCTCCGCTACATGTAAGATTGTTTTTGTGAATTGTTATAGTACATACAATTATTTATTAAATAAAAGTATTGGAGTAGGGGGTTACCCGATGTCCTGGCTAAATTCCCAATCTGGCTCTCTCAACCTGCCACTTAATCATCCTCTGATTTAATTGTCTAAAAATTAGTTTGTTTTTTTTCCCCCTCCGCCTTCGCTAGATGTGGTGAGCATTCTGGTGCAAAATGGCTACCGTGCCAGTTGGGTGCTACACATAGGTGGAGGGTGAGGTGAGTTCCCACTTCTGTAAAGCACTTTGAGAATCTGGAAACGTGCTATATAAATGCAATGATTCATTCATTCATTCACTCATGAAAATCTACTTCTCTCTCCCTACCCCTGCTGAGTTTGTGTCACATGGTTGGAGTCATCATTCTGCAGAGTGATGGATGAGTCTTAGGACTTGCTGTCTTGGTCTAAACAATAAAGGATAAAAAAGCTCTGCTTGGTTGCACATAGACTGACAAACATTCAGAGGCTGGGCCTCCAGCCTATATTTTTTCATTTGGTGTAAAGACATGAAATGACACTGCATCAAAGAGGAGATTTGGAGTGAGGGATACATTTTCAGGGATATGGGCTTGAATCCTGATTGATGCACTGCTGTTTGCTGTACCCCTGAGTAGAACACACTATCTAATTTTCTCCAAGTTCAGACATGGCATGTATTGTATGGAAAATATAACACATTCAGAGGACACCTACTACACACCTGGTCATTTCACTTACTCTACATTCATCTTCTATTTCTTCACAAGGTGATTATATCTCTAGAATTTTCTGAATTTTTGGTTCAAATTCAGGATCATATATTTGCAGCTGTGCACTTCAATGTATTTCAATTTACAAGGACAAAAAATTCCCAGATGACTGAAATGTTTGCATTTAGTATAAATATGTAAGGTTGACTGGAGATCCTCGGTCAGGTACAGTCCCATTAGACATGGGTAGTATGGTCACAGGATAACCCTGCCAGGCCCCTGTGCAGTTTCAAGAGCAGACATTCCATCATTCAAAAAGACAAGAACCCTATACGTGAGAAGTGCATCTGTTGAAGCGTGGATGTGATCTTATCTCCATCTTCCATACTTTAGTTGTTCAGTTATTTTCAGCCCGTAAAACATATTTTTCCATTTTGCATATTCAATTGCCTTCAATATTAGTCACCTATCAGAAACAATAACAAGGAACACACAACCCAGACTATCCATTTGCAGAGACTTATTTTTTAGATTGTGCCCTTTGGCTGCAATTGAAACTAACACCTTTGCCTAATGGCTTTTGCCTGTCTTTTTTTCTAAATGATGGGAGCATTGTCGAAAAGCCAATAAAAGTGTGTGTGTGTGTGTGTATGTGTGTGTATATATATATATATATATATATAAGCCAATGTGCACTTAAAGCAGTCCTGTGGAGTGCTGTAAGTTTAATCCATGTGGCTGTCTTATACTTTGTCATGTTTATTCCAAAATTGTCACCCATCTCTCCACAAAAGTCTAAACCTTGAGGAACATGTGCATGCATGGTGTGGTAAAGTGGGTTTGGAGGGGAGTTACCAGCTAGTTTCACAATAGTCAATCGTCAAGTCTGACAAGCATACTACCTAGTCTTGGGACCAATTCATATGGAAATATTGAGGTTGATTTGTCACCCCCAATATCTCCCCCCAAGCCTATGTGTATGGCTGCAATAATCAATATGATGGCCCACAAAACTGCAGCTTACAGTGCTTATCACAAAAATAAATCTGACTAGTGTGTGGCTTAATAGCCAATGCATCTCAAAATGTGACTGAAATGGCAAAATATTCTCACATCTGAAAAAAATGTGAGCCTGCAGTACAGCTGAATAGCCACCAGGAAAGGTTTGTATATATCCTCTAGAGTTTGTGTTTTTAAGATCAAATCCTTGTGTACAAACATTTTATTAATCAAGGCCCCAGGTCTGTAAAAGGGTTTTCTTGTGCTTTCAAATGTCATTTGCCACAGTATTGTACTTGGTCATGCCCCTTAATTAATTTTTAAGAAACGTATCAAATTCGAATATTTTGGCATCAATGGAAGGGAGACGTTCAATGGTAAGAATAGAGCTTACCATCTGGTTATTCTGTAATATCTGTGTTACCTGCTTTTTTAAAACACTTCTCAATGATAATTGAACTGGTATCAAGGCAGTGCCTCCACTGTGCTTAGTAAAGTAAAATGTTTGGGACCGTTGTGTGATATAAACATACGATACTTGTTTGGTTCACGACCCATTTTATTATGTGATAAATTAGTAACTATATTTCAATAGTGTGTTAAGGATTTGTTATGAAAGCATTGACTGTAAAGGTCTGGTCCATACTGTAGCGCTGTAGTTCAGTCATTCAAAAGATTATATATGATGAGTACTTATGGCCTGAAGTAAAACATAAAAAACTAACAAGCCTCCCTAGAGACATTTTATGAATAGTAGTATGACTAATCAAAAATTGATCAAATGAGGATCCTGCAGAAGATGAAAAACCAGGCTCAAAAGAACATGTTAAGCAGGGTTGCGTGGTTGAGCATGGTGGTATCAAACAAACACAGTTGGAGGATGGCCCAGTTTGAGTGCCCAGCTTGTTTTAGTGAGGAACAGATGGCCTAGTAGGCCCTGATGAGAGCAGAATCCTCTGTGGTGTGTATGTGTGTCCATTCACACACGTGTGCATGCATGCATGTGTTTGTGTGTGTAATCTGCCTACATCATATAGTCTCATATGGGCAGAGTGATTGCTGAATGAGGGAGAAGTAACCATCTGGATGTGGATGAACACTGAGAAAGAAATTTGTGATTAACTGCATTGCCTTTAGCTACAATCTGCACACCAGCAGACCACTAGACTGATCCTGACTGCCTGTCTGCTAGACTGGCTGGATAGCTGCTGTTTATCTTGCTCTGAATTATGCAAATATCAAATCAAGCTTTCTTCACACTCATACACACACATGAATGGACACAAGCATACCTGGTTGTGCACACACAGAGGAAAACTTATTGTAACTCTTTCAACTGATGCTTGTTATAATTTCTACTCTCTGCTCTAATGTCTTATAAACTTTTTGTTCCTTTTTGGGTTTTATTGGACATGGGCACCATTGCAAATGAGGGTCCCACCCTCGATGAATCACCAAGAAAAAACTCTAATAGGAACTAAAATTAGAATCACAATACGGACGCAGCTCAGATTACAAAAGCTTAGTTTTTTTTTTCACTCGCAGAATTTCTAACATGGATCAGGAACGCACAAGTAAGATAAATATATTAATTTAAGAGGGTGGCTGAAAGTGATAAAAATTGTTCTTTAATGTGATTGATGCATTAAAGAGTAATTTAGGAGAAAAATCTCCTTTATTCTCTTTATGCTTCTGCCTGGAATAATCAAGAGAGAAGCGGGGGTGAGAACAGCTGAAGACTGTGGACATAAAGCATTACCGTCATCATTCTCATCATTCCGTAATTACTTCTTGAGTACTGTACATTTCAGTCCCCTGGAACTTTCATAGGGCTATAAATTGCAAACATCTACTGAACGCCGAGAGAAACATGTGCTCTCAGTCTTTATTTAGCCTCCTTCATACGTGCAGTACACATCTGTTTCAAGCAATACCAGCTCATTTGCTTCAAGGCTGGATCAACCACCTTGAAGCCAGATGGCTGTAGGTTCTCTCTCAGGGCAATTCTCTTTTGTAATTTTAATATTGTAGAACATTGCAGGCTGTGGTGGCAACTCTGTTAGGCAGGTATCCTGTGGAGAAGGCGATATAGATTGTAGCAATCTTAAGGTATTTCCTCCCTGATGTATTTATGAGCCCTTTGGGCTGACTATCCTGGGATCCTGTTTCCGTCATTACGATATACACAATGAAATTGATTTTCACACCAGGTATGTCTGGTGACTTGCAATGAATGTCCAGCATTTCTGTAGATGTTCACTGCCAGATATGCCCTCTCTGGATATGACCATGTAAAATTTTATATTCAAGGTATTATCTCAGGATATGGCCATATAAAATTCTATATTTAAGGAGTTATCCCACAGACATCTGGGGGAGAAACTTAAGGCAGGAAATTTATGACAACATATGGAAACATGATGCAGCAGTATGCTAATGGCATTGGGAGTGGCCAGAACAAGATGCATATGACAAACAAAAGACTAATCTAATTCAAAGCAGAAAGTCAAGTCAAGAACGAAAGAATAAAATGCATTATTATTATTATTATTATTATGCTTCTGGGATTCATATCAGCATCAAATTGGTCAGCATATGTTCCACGAAAATTGTTGATTGGCTTTTGAATAGGCTGTGCTCATGTGCACATTGCAAGAGAAAGTCCCAACAGTAGCAACCTGCTGTATGATGGTTTACAGTTCACGCCGTAGATGTTGTCTGAGCAGGCGGGCGGAGAAAGGCGCAAATGGCAGGCTAGACCTACCCGAAAATTCCAATGAGCTTCATCAAAATTGCATCGCGCAATGCAATATTGACTGCCACTCCCAACAGCAGCTCCCTTCTCACTTTGTATGAAGTTCTGAATTGTGTGTTTACTTGAGGTCAGAAGGTATAGAAGTTAATGCTCTTAGAGTTGGGCTGAGAGTCTGTGCTCATTGTGGTTATTTCTGTAGTAAACCCTGAAAAGTGCCAAAGTGCTTTTTAGGTATGGGGCATGCCCCGCCAAGCCAGAACTAGGGAATGGCATACAACTGGTACAGAAAACCAATCCATTTCTCTTATGGTTTTTGAAATATTTTCTGCATGATGCTTTTACTGACATCTTCATGTGGAACAGATGTTGGCCTACTTCAACTGGAGTGTCAGGAATGTGCTTCCCTTTCAGATTTTATTTTGCATCCATTATTGCTGCCTGAATTTTAAATGGCTTGCTAAATGAATCTGCAGTGTGCACACATTATGGTCTTGGCACTGAAGTCAGATGAGAGCCTCATTTACCTAACCATGTAAAATACCCTGGCCTCTCACAATTTGGATAATTGCTGTAGTCAAGTTCCTAATAGTTTCAGGTTTCATCATCTGTGTCTCAATTGCAAGTCATTTGTCTGCCTCTTTGCAGGTAACCATCTCAAAAGGCAGAAAAAATGAAGGCACCTCATTTGAGACAATTTGAGGGTAGTCAGAGAATTTAATGCACATGAGATCAGTGTTTTCAAAAGTTAGTGTTTAGCATCTGACAGCTAGCTGGCTACTTTGTTTAATAAATCTAAAACTTATTTGTTCTGGTGAAATTCTGCTTCAGTCACTTAAACACACCTGTGGAATTAGAGGTGGTTTTAACTGATGAGAAGATTAAGTCTTACACAATTGTTGTTTCCTGTGACACCAGGTGCATTGTCTACATAATTTTACATTTTAGAGATAGTAGCTAATATTTATAGGATATCCTACGGTACAAAGAACACAAGGTTGCCTTCACATTTGGCCACAGTAAGGCGCATTGAAATGACACAGCCATGTTGTTTGTAGTAAACTGAATTATGAAGTTCATAATCTACCCAAGTCATGCAGTTAAGTATCCAAGCATATTTTAAATAGCCTAAAAAAACAACTGTTTTCCAATAGAAGGATGCCAATTAAACAGAAAATTACATTATCATCAACCCCATTTGCAAGGTCCCCTCCTTTGCTAGAATACAAAAAATATATATAGGGTTATAGTACTATAATAGTAATAATAATCAGATCAGCCCCTCACAGTTATTGTATCATCCTGTTCTAAGCACCATAAGAATGTGGGGATTAATCCCAGAATGCCCAATACATTATCCCTCTTTCAGGAGCCTGCTGTCAGTATCAAGGTGTTATGGATCATGCTCTGGGAGCCTAAAGCAAGTGATAGGGATTTATTGATTTAGTGCCATGTGGGGGGTTGGGGGGGGGTGGGGGTCAACCCAGTTTCATCTAGGGAATTGGATTGGGCGCTGTCAACACCTCACAAGTCATACAGCAGTCAGAAAAATGTCATAGGGCATGAAGAGGAATTACACCAGGCACTTTAAATGTGACGTAATAAAGATAAACCATTTTAAATGAATAAAACAATCATTTTAGACCTTGTAACTAAGCAGTTATCAGTCACCTAGGTAGCTTTGAGAGATGGCAGGCACTGTTACACTCAATGCCCTTTCTAGAGGATTGTATGCTAGGTCAGACAGATTGATTGTGTCACCAGTAAAATTACTCAAAGAATCAGATGACACACTTTAGAGGAATCTCTGCTTGGCTCCTCTGTTATTGACCTTGCACAGCAAGCAGATACCGCTTCCCACTGAATGTGGTGGGGGTAGGGGTGAGGAGGGGAGGTCTTCGGGACATTATTAGCCTCAAATTGTGAAGGTTACATCTTACTGCTTCCCAAAGCTGATGCTTTGGGCTTTTTGGTAATGCTCCTAATCCACATCACACACATACTTTAACTTTCACTGAGCAAAAGGCTGAATTTCACAAATATTAATGATTAGCCCTTGTGCTGTTATTAGGCAGCTAGTAGAATGTCTTCTTGCTTTTAGAAGCTTAATACACTTCAGGCATCATTCAGATTCAAAGTAGTTCTGCATTACATGGTAAGATTAATCATGCATTAACATGGGTGCCATGGCAACATATGCAATTACTGTGTCATGGCGGTGCAGGTTTCATTGGCGGAATGTTAATATATGCATCCATGCAAAGTATGATGCCATTAGGTAATATGGAAAGATGGCACCAATTAGAGCAATGATAGGCACATGGTCCTCCATAAATCAGGTTAATCACAGGGTGAACTCTGCATAATGAGATGAATTATGCAAATGCAGATATTTTTTCATTGCATCCCTCTTTAATTTGGTTCAGATGGAAAATGCAGTCCTGCACATTTGTGGAAAGAAGAACAGTTTGAAAAATCAATTTTAAATATTATAAAAGTACTATTGTTAGACATGTAATTGTTGCACCATCGAATTTAAGTCTAAAATTAATTAATGAGTGAAGTCAATGTGATATAAAGAACAGGGCCATGTTTTTCAGGCCGACAAATTAAAGGCATGGTTTTACCTGGCTCAAAATCAGGCAAAGGTGGCATATCAATCAAATTGTGCAGAGGTAAAAGCCCAGAAACAATTATTATGAGTACAAATGTGTTGTCTGAAACTCACCTGATTTCACCTTAAATTTAGAATCCTTTGCCTTTTCAGGAGAGCAAGATTTATGACCCCTAATATGCAAATAACGATGGATGTATGATGAGGTGTCAGCTGTGGTCATAATTCAGATCTCTTAAACAGCGCAACAATAACTTTTATTTGGTAGGAAAAGTGTGTGAATACAAACTGGCAGACTAAAAGCAGAATCCTTATGGCCTATTGTCGCTAGCTTCATGGAGATTTACGACAGTTCACAGCTTTATTCTTCATTGTCATCACCTTGTCCCTAAGGTGCTTTAGTGCTGATTATGCTATAGCACCACTTTGGAGTATGTATGTAAAAATGATAGCAATCCACTGAGCACAACTCTTCAGAAATTGTTATTGGCAATATTAAAGCCAGTCACATTTTTGTCAAGGTGGCAAGAAAATGATGAAAGAGGCTGCCATAGGATTTTCTATGCAGGAAAAACGATGAAAGACCATTACATTCGGTACCTGTCAGTCTGGCCACCCCTGATCTTCTCAATCACACAATTTACTCATTTTGACAAACAATCAACAATGTATTTATAGCAATACATAATTAACGTATCCATCATATACCAAGCTAAAGATTACAAAATAAAAATCATATTCCAAAACGATCATGTCCTAAGAGTGTGCTGCAGTCACCTTCAAGGTCATCACTTGACTGTGTGTCAGTAAGGGCTACTGTTAATACATTATACATTTCCCATGGATTATAAAGTATTTAACATGTGCATGATTAATTTAATCTAATCATTCAAACTGATGGCAAATGGCTTCTGATAGCCTTGTACGCACAATGGCTAGGGTCAAGCAAGGGCTTCAATGTGTGCAAGTGATAGAATTGCAAGCTCTTTACCAGCTCAGTCATTACACAACGGATTAACTGGGAATTGAAGAAGACCTCCACTAATCATGCTCTGCTGATGAGAAGGGTACGGTGAGTATCCATCTCTCATCTACATGTTAGAAGGGCAGTCAAATGGAAGGGGCTCATTGTGATGCAAAGCTGAGACGGAGAGTAATGCAGCTTATGATTTAAGACACCATACACTGACTTGACTTGTTTTAGGGTAAGGACTGGGACACAAAGGACTTTTCCTTCTTTCTTTTTTTAATCAGTATTTAATGCAGGTAGCCTATACTCCAGCTGTGTGCTGTAAATTTCAGTGGACGCATGTATTGATTGCATCAAGAAACTACCAAGAACAAAAGTTAAACTTAAATCTCCAAAAATAATAAAATCAAAGAGGAGAAGGTTAAGGGTAACTCACAGAGAGTCACTATGACCATGAAAGCCAAGGATTTAAAAAAATCTCAATGTGTGTCTGTGTGGGAGCTTGTGTGCAGCGTGTGTGTGTGTGCATTGTTTGCGCGTGTGTGTGTGTGTGTGTGTGTGTGTGTGTGTGTGTGTGTGTGAGGCAGGCTGTCAGCCCCTGATTGTGATGGATTTGTTGTTTGCATTAAAATGGCTCTCTGTGGTGTCATATTAGATTGGAGTGCATTATCCAGTCCAGTTAGACAAATCAACAAGTAAAATTCTGTAGTTTCAAATGAGGGTCCTGATGGGTAGAAAGCCTGGACAGTCACTCAATAATTTATTCTGTCCTTCAGGGAGTAAGATTACATCTCCATCAAAATGACTTCAAAACTGCCTCAGAAACCAGCAGTCACACCAAAATTGCTTAAGTTTGACAATCAGGGAAGGGGCCCAGGACTAGGTCATGAGAAAACAACCTCTGCGATGAGACTGGCCTCATTTACCAGCTGTGCCTCAGGCCTGGCAGAAAGTCAGAAGACAATTTATGCACAGAAGCCTAAATATCAAATTTGAATATTTCACCTGCTCAGGCACTGAGCAGTAGACATTCCTAATTGCTTAACGGACAAGTTTGCAATAATCAATACTCTTTCCCTTGCTTTGTGCAAGATTATTTCCACTAAGCTTCCAGCTGTCCCTGGATATATGCAGCCTGGCTGAACAAGCCAATCCTGTCACATGGCTGGTAAGCAGAACTAGATTATTGGACGTTTTTGCATTATGTGCATTTTACACTCTTTAAAAGAAATGCCTAAGGGAAACTCGAATGCCATACTGACTGACACCGGATGTTCTTTCCTAAAACATGCATCACCAATTTAAGCAAGTTTAAAATAATATCTGGAAACATGGCTTTTTGTAAATGAATTATGTATGTCCCTTGCAAACACTTTGAATTTGTAAAGTTTATCAGTACATGCATATGTGGTTGCATTTTTTAAAGATATTTTTTATATCTGAACTAAATATGCAGTCTAGCCATTTGGGACTGGTTTCTCAAGTTAAATTCAGAAAAAAATACTACCATATGCATTCAGGAGACAATGTGCCTTTTTCTGAGAATCCTTATCTTCACAGAAAACATTGTTTTATTTAATACATCACACTGATGCTGTATTTACTTACAGCATCAGTGTTATGTATTACGCGCGATTAACCCAATACAAGTGTTAGGCAAGAGCTTCATCGTAGTGTTAAGCCCTTCCTCCTCCATTCTCCTGAATACTGGAATGATTTTAAAGTTCAGTACTTTTATTTGTGTGCAAATGCCTCTTCTCATGGATCAAAGACTCCTGCAAAAGAGCACACACAGAATGCACCTCAGAAAGACTGTCAATGAGCCCTAACTTGGGCTGCCTTGCTGAAGTAATTACCTGAGTGGCATTATGGCAGTATTTGAGATTGCCACACTGCCACATCAAACAGAAGAAATAGCTTTAATTGCATAATCTAAATAAGAAGTGGTGGTATTTGGTAAGATAAGTCTATTGTAGTGCATGAGAAAAGGATTACTAGACCATACACATTGGGTCTTAGAGAATCCTGCACATGATCAACGCAGTTATTTAAACTGAATGCATTATACATTTTTTATTTAATACCCGATGCTATCAGCCATACTGTATAGATATTCATAAGTTGATGAGAAAGAGCAGAAATTTATACTGCATTTGAATTCAGTAATAAATCGACTTATTGAAATGTATATGTGCCGATACCACTACAATATCTTTCTAAAGCCTTCCATTCCCACCAAGACGTTGTCTTGTTCAATGTTCATAGATCAGGTTGGTGTCCGGAACCTTCAGTCTCCCCCTCAGGCAGCAATACTGCACAGTCTTATATGCAACATGGTAAGCACAGTAACTAACCACTGTGTCAGGCCCAGCAGTAAAATCGTCACCGCCATCTGTACTAGGGCATTATTTCTAAAATAAAACGGTCATAATATAGCATACATTCACTTTATGCACTTGCATCTGTAATGTTTGTGAGGCAGGTCTGTCTGTCTAAAATGTGACCGTATGGAAAAAACAGCATGCGCAATAGCTGGTCCATGTGTTGGAATGGAGTGAGATTTCTCTAAGCGACATCAGAGAGAGAGAAATGAGGATAAGTCATTACTCCTGCTCTAAATGGACCCTGTAATCACACCTCAGCTCACCAGATGGTTGATTTCCATCCCTGCAATTATGCTTTACTTGGATGTAATAGCCATTGATAGCAGTCGAATTTCAGTCAGGACAACTCTTATATTTAGATTAAATCTATTAATGAATATGCAATGTAATTATTTAGGTTTGGTGCTGAATGGATCTGTTTTAGCTACTTCTGTGCAGGGAGAATTATACTTCTCCTCTACTAACAGCACACGTGCAAAAGTAGCACTGGAGAGGTCTGACTGTTGGTTTGAAAAGGCACTCCTAGTGATGTGTGCATGTGATTGATTGAGTAAGTAGTTGCTGAGGCCAACCAATGGCTGGTTGCAGCAAGAGTTTCCTGACCGAACTTGCTTTGCGCATTTCATGTGCAAAACGCTCATAAATAGTTGACCCCTGAAATAACCCAAGTTAACACTTCAATTTGTTTCAAACAAAACGGGCAAACTTTGGCAAGCAGATGTAAGCAGCCGTAACCTTAGACAGGAAATGTGTGGAAAGAAGCCTGATGCATAAACAAGACCATAACCAAACAAATGCTTCTCCTTAATAGGACTTCTCACAAGTCTAGAATCCCTCTACCAGTTTGCTGAGCTATAGAAAAAAGGCAGTACACTGCAGGAAGTGATGACGTATCCTCCACCTCTTCTGGGAATCAGGGAGCATCATTTCCCCGTTTACTTCTCTTATCACAAAGAGCATGCTAAAATCCCCCATTTCTTTTTCACTCTCTTTCTGAGCCTGTCTGAGGAACAGTGACATGATTGAATCCAAGTGGATTTAATCATATTTACACAAGGTGAACAGAGCTCTCTTTTCTTGATTGATGTGCATTTTCCCCTGACTCCCTCCATAATTGTGGGCTTTGTGCCCTGAGTCAGCTCCAACAACATGCTGTCCCTTCAGCAGCAAATCTCCTGTGGACATACAGTATACCCCATTACTCCTACCCCATGTCTCTTATACCTTCCACCAGTTCCTCAAAGCGCAATTCAGCAACGTCAGCAGGGTGAGGTCTAACTCCCAGACCATATCCCACATCTCAGCGCGAGGCTGGAAATGTCCCTCACTAATATAATGGCCATAGCATGCTGATGAGGCTGTATGTATGCATGCATGTGTCCATTTTAGCCATTAAGTGTTAGAGAGAGGGCATTTGAAGGACCAGACACTGTCCAAGATGAAATAAATCTTTTTAACAGTCTCACAAAAGCCTGTTTTGTCTTTGTACTCCTTGACTATCAGATAATACATATATTAACTGAATAAATCAGGACAGTGAAATTCGTAATTCTTTAAAAGTAGCTGTGTAACTGATTATAATTAATAATACGCTAGCTAGCTAGTCACTGACATCAGCTAATAAACAGGACTGTAGAAAATGGAGTAATGACAAGCAAATGGATGGATGAAGCTTTAGAAAATCAGTTCACCAAATTATGTAATTTTATCCATAAGCTTTGGAACTGCACAGTTCAGACAGGCTTTTAAAAAATATATTCTGGCCACAAGCATGACAGTTAGAGTTATTTATTTATTAATTTATCAGACATTATGCCCAGTTTATGATATTTGAGTTCACTGTTTGCAGATTTCATTTAACTGCTGTCATGGTTTTGGCTGATGCCACCATTTCTTTTCCTTCTGCGCCTTTTCTTCAGTTATTACGGCCATTGGTTTTTTTATGCACCTTTTCTTCAGTTATTACGGCCATTGGTTTTTTTATGCACCTTTTCTTCAGTTATTACGGCCATTGAGTTGATTGAATTATACACGTGCAAATTTCCTTTTACAATTTGCACCTGTTGGTGTTCTATTTAAACCCTGAGCAAGCCGATAAGCTTTGCTTCAGTGTCACTTATGTTGCACGAGAGCTGGTATTCTGTCAAGCGAGGTAAAAAAAAAGGTAAAAAAGGTAAAAAAGGTAAAAAAGGTAAAAAAGGTAAAAAAGGTAAAAAAGGTAAAAAAGGTAAAAAAGGTAAAAAAGGTAAAAAAGGTAAAGGATTGAGCTGCGATATTGGATTGTTGTGGCTATAAAATTAGCACAACAGTCTTTAGCTTTTTTAGATTGTTGGCAACAAGTTGGTGCCGCAATCTAAGCTCAGTATTCTTTCTTTAGGGTTTTACTTTTCCAGCCTCGGTTCGAGGTCTGTTTTCTTTGAGTTGCCCCGTTTTCTGCTCCGGCAGTTTTGTTTTATTTTCATACTCCTTAAGCTTTAGTTCTTTTTTACCCAGTACGTGGGTTGTGTAGAGCTTTTCTTTGGGATACTCTCCCTAAGGAGTATTGTTTTCCTTTCCCTTGTCTCTTGAGACTTTGTGGCTATTTTACCTCTGGTTAATAGCTTAAAGAACCCCCCTGTTCAGTCGCGGTTGGTCTCCCAAAACTCCAACTCCCTCACAAGGGCATTGTTATTTTCTTGTAAAATATCTCCAAAGCAATTGTGAAGAGTTTCTGGATTTATTTGTAGCTGCCCAAGTTGCCATAGTTGTGAAGATATTCAGTTGTGGTGATCTATGTACACACACCCCATACTGGACACACAGATGTTGATTTAGTTGCAGTAATGTAGTAAAATGCAGTAATGCAGAACAACTGTTGAGTTCATGCATTTTGATGCAAAAAAACAGTCAACAGCTTTAGAATTATTTTTTTATTTTTTGCTAATAACCGCAAATAACGGAATAAATATTAAATGCATATTTTGATACCCATGCAGTGTAAATTTCCTAATCTTTAAAAACAATTCATTAAGAAATGCATCTACAATTTGAAGCTGTGTTGTGGATTATGTCCCATGCTGTTGACCATCAGCCGTACTCAGCT